>NC_068917.1:98460947-98630947 GCF_023091745.1 Budorcas taxicolor | reverse complement strand
CAGTTCAGCGGCTCGGTCATGTCCGACTCTTTGCAACCCCATGGACTGCAGCACGCCAGGCTTCCCTGGTCCATCACCAACTCCCGAAGCTTGCTCAAACTCACGTCCATCGAGTCGGTGATGCCATCCAACCATCTCATCCTCTGTCGTCCGCTTCTCCTCCTGCCTTCAATCTTTCCCAGCATCAGGGTCTTTTCCAATGAATCAGTTCTTCTCATCAGATGGCCATGTATTGGAGTTTCAGCCTTAGCATCAGTTCTTCCAATGAATATTCAGAACTAATCTCCTTTAGGATGGACTAATCTCCTTTAGGTTGGATCTTCTTGCAGGCCAAGGGACTCTCAAGAGTCTTTTCCAACACCACAGTTCAAAAGCATCAATTCTTCACCACTCAGCTTTCTTTGTGGTCCAACTCTGACATCCCTACATGACCACTGGAAAAACCATAGTTTCGACTAGATGGACCTTTGTCGGCAGACTCATGTCTCTGCTTTTTAATATGCTATCTAGGTTGGTCATAACTTTCCTTCCAATGAGTAAGCATCTTTTATTTTCTTGTCTGCAATCACCATCTGCAGTGATTTTGGAGCCCAAATAAAATAAAGTCTGACACTGTTTCCACTGTTTCCCCATCTATTTCCCATGAAGTGATGGGACCAGATGCCATGATCTTCGTTTTCTGAATGTTGAGCTTCAAGCCAACTTTTTCACTCTCCTCTTTCACTTTCATCAAGAGGCTTTTTAGTTCCTCTTCACTTTCTGCCATCACAGAAGAATGTACAAAAAAATATATGGTATGTATATATATATATATATATATATATATATACACACACACACACACACACAGTGGGATACTACTCAGCCATAAGAAAGAATGAAATAATGCTATTAGCAGTAACAGACTTCCCTGGTGGCTCAGATGGTAAAGCGTCTGTCTACAATGTGGGAGACCCGGGTTTGATCCTTGGGTCGGGAAGATCCCCTGGAGAAGGAAATGGAAATCCACTCCAGTACTATTGCCTGGAAAATCCCATGGACAGAGGAGCCTGGTAGGCTACAGTCCATGGGGTCGCAAAGAGTCGGACACGACTGAGCGACTTCACGACTTCAGGACAGATCACCATAATGAAGTGAAGTAGTCAGAAAGACAAATACCATATGATAGCACCTATATGTGGAATCTAAAATAACACGAGTGAATATCCATGAAACAAATACAGACTCACAGACATAGAGCACCTACTTGTGGTTGCCAGGGAGGGGAGAACGGCGGAGGAAAGGACTGGGAGTTTGGGATGAGAGGATGCAAACTATTATGTATAGGATGGATAAACAAGGTCCTAATTGAACTATATTCAATCTCTTCTGATAAACCATAATGGAAAAGAATATGAAAATTTATATATATACATATATATGTATATCTGGGTCACTTTGCTGTACAGCAGAAATTAACACAACATTGTGAGTCAACCACACTAACTTTTTCTTAAGAATCAGATTTTAAAAATCATTCAAGCAGGATAAAGCAAGGTAATGTTTTATCATCACCATCAGCTCCCCACATCAGTCATCAGCTCTGTCTTGCAGCTACCCTTGGGCAGTCATTGGTACTAATGACACTCAAAGCACAAAAGCTGAGTGAACTATTAGCATGTTTCCCACCAAAGGTCTCTGTGTTAATATGATGGTTCTCCAACTTGTCTTTTTCTTTTCTGGCTTTTCAATCTTCTGTCATTTGGCTCTGTTTTTTAAAATCTTCTTCCTTGTGATGAGAATTCTTAGGGTTTACCCTTTTTTCAAAAAATGATTTTATGTATTTATTTTTTAGCTGTGTGGGGTCTTATCTCCTGAGAGGGTCTTTCTCTAGTTGTGGCCTTCGGGAGCTACACTCTAGCCCCAGTGCAAAGGCGTCTTTCCTTGTGGAGCACGGGCTGCAGAGCCCATGAGCTTCAGCAGTTATGGCACATGGGCTCAATAGTTCAGCTCCCGGGCTCCAGAGCACAGTCTCAACAGTTGTGGCACGTGGGCTGAGTTGATCCACGGCATGTGGGATCCTCCCAGATCAGGGATCGAACTCGTGTCTCCTGCATTGGCAGGTGGATTCTTTACCACTGAACCTCCAGGGAAGCCCCAGTTGGCTCTATTTTGACTGTCATGTTCGCTGCCATACTGTATTTAGTCATAATTTGCCAAGTTCTCTACATGTTTTGGATACTAAGAGTAGATTAATACAACAGAACAAAACATATATGATGGGAACTGTCCCTAAAATAGTGTCCCTTTAAGTCAAAGATTAACTTTGGACCAAATCTTTCAGAGTAATGTTCTTTAGACTGTTGGCTTGGCAGAAGAGTAAGAGATCTCAGTCTCTTAGGTAACATCTACCAATAAGAAACTCCCAGCAGGAGTGGCTATGAGACCCTCTCTGGATTTGGGGTCAGGACAGTCAGGCACCAGCTGCTTCTCTGTGCAGATGGGGCAGCCCCGCCCACAGGTCAGGGGCGCCGGGCTTCAGACATCTCATCAGGGTTGTGGTCCGTGTCCAGTGACGCACTAATATTGACAGAACTGGATTCTTCTCAAAACTGCAAGGAAGGTGGGGGGCTAGTTGATGGTCATCAGACTCCATGCTTCAGTTCAGTTCAGTTCAGTCGCTCAGTCGTGTCCGACTCTCCGTGACCCCATGAATCGCAGCACGCCAGGCCTCCCTGTCCATCACCAACTCCCGGGGTTCACTCAGACTCACCTCCATCGAGTCGGTGATGCCATCCAGCCATCTCATCCTCTGTCATTCCCTTCTCCTCCTGCCCCCAATCCCTCCCAGCATCAGAGTCTTTTCCAATGAGTCAACTCTTCGCATGAGGTGGCCAAAGTACTGGAGTTTCAGCTTCAGCATCATTCCCTCCAAAGAAATCCCAGGGCTGATCTCCTTTAGAACAGACTGGTTGGATCTCCTTGCAGTCCAAGGGACTCCATGCTTAAAAGAGCTCAAAAAAGACTTTTTAAAAATTTTGGTCATGCCAGCTAGCTTGTGGGATCTCAGTTCCCTGATCAGGGATCAAACCTGGGTCGCAACAGTAAAGGTGCTGAGTCCTATCCTCTAGACAGAGAGATTGGGACAGAAGATCTGAAGCTACAAAAAGGTCTCTTATTTTATTAGCCTGAAATTGAAAGTGTTAGTCACTCAGTTGTGTCCAGCTCTTAGCAACCCCATGGACTGTAGCCTGCCAGGCTCCTCTGTCCATAGAGTTCTCCAGGCAAGAATACTGGAGTGGATAGATTCCCTTCTGCAGGGGATCTTTCTGACTCAGCGGTTGAACCTGGGTCTCCTGCAATGCAGACGGATTCCTTACTGTCTGAGCCACCAATTAACCTATTTCAGAGGTAAACTCCATGGCCACTCACCACTGCTGCAGCCTGAAGGCTGTGCGCCCCCTGGTCTTTGATGACTCACTGGTATCAAGGGAAGGATAGAAAAAGAAGGGGGAAAGCTCACATTTATTAAGCTCCTGCTGTGCACTGGGTACTGCTCTCAGCTATTCCATACATCTTTTTCTCACACAGTCCACAAGAAAAGGTATTATTAGCTCCCTTTGCCAGGTAAAGAAAGAGGAAATGTTCACTGACTTGCCAACACAATGGAATGGGGGAGGGGGTGTCATATGGAAGGATGAGATTCAAATTCAAGTACTTCAGATTTCAAATTCCATGCTTTTTTCCTCCATGTGTGCCTGTCTGCTCAGTCGCTTCAGTTGGGTCTCTTTGCGACCCTATGGACTGTAGCCCACCAGGCTCCTCTCTCTTCTTGACCATGCCAAGTGTGTAAGGCCGTACATAGTGACTGAAGCTGAAGGGAGGTGGAAGAAACAAAGATTGTGTTTATCCTTCTTGAGGGAAGGTCTTAATAATGTAGCATGACTGAGCACCTCATCCTGTTGTGAAAAGCATCATGGAAATAAATCCATGATCACTTGTATTTTAAAGGTGAAAAACAATGGAAGTAGTGACAGACTTTATTTTCTTGGGCTCCAAAATCACTGCAGATGGTGACTGCAGCCATGAAGTTAAAAGATGCTTGCTCTTTGGAAGAAAAGCTATGACCAGCTTAGACAGCATATTAAAAAGCAGAGATATGACTTTGCTGACAAAGGTCTATCTAGTCAAAGCTATGGTTTTCCCAGTAAGTAGTCATGTATGGATGTGAGAGTTGGACCATAAAGCAAGCTGAGTCCCAAAGAATTGATGCTTTTGAATTGTGGTGTTGTAGAAGACTCTTGAGAGTCCCTTGGACTGCAAGGAGATCCAACCAGTCAATCCTAAAGGAAATCAGCCCTGAATATTCACTGGAAGGACTGCTGCTGAAGCTGAAACTCCAATACTTTGGCCACCTGATGTAAAGAACTGAATCATTAAAAAAAGACCCTGATGGTGGGAAAGATTGAAGGCGGGAGGAGAAGGGGATGACAGAGGCTGAGATGGTTGGATGGCATCACTGACTTGATGGACATGAGTTTGAGCAAGCTCTGGGGTTTGGTGATGGACAGGGAGGCCTGGTGTGCTGCAGTCCATGGGGTTGCAAAGGGTCAGACACAACTGAGCGACTGAACTGAACCGAAAGGTGAAAAATTGTGCACAAAATAATGAACTGGTTTATTTCAGGCCTCAGGCTCTGAATATAACCCAGTGCTCAGTTTTTGGCCTTCAGGACACCTGTGGGATTTCCCTGGGGAGTGTGTGACTGGCACTGCTGGGGGTGAGGTCCTGTTAACACAGGAAGAGGAGACAGTACAGAAGCGCTAAATAAAAGGCTCAGAAAGCCGGCTCTGTCAAATGGCTACATTAAATAAACAAACGAACCCCTGTTAACAACACACAGGCCAAATCTATTTACTAGAACGCTGAAAGTCTTTTCAGGTGGACTGGGAGTTTTTGTGTGTTGAAGCTGCATGACATTCTCAGCTATTAGATACAATTTTAATCAGGAATTTGGACTTGGATTTGTAGACCATCAGATAAAAGGGAGGTGCTCTGTTATGTGTATTGATCTTCCAGTGGAATAGTCTAATAAAAAGCACATCTTAAACCCTTCAGTGGTTAGTCACTACCTATAGGATAAAATCTAACCTTGGCAAGGGGGCAAGGTTTGGCCTAACTCCTTGGCCCCATCACCCATCACTGACTTCCAGCCTCATACCTTATTTGGAGGTTACCGCTTTCCAGAGATATTCACCCCAAATGCTGCCTCACACTTCTAATCTATGTTTCAGCTCATACCAGTCTCTTGTCTGGGAACTTGAAATGTGGTCATGTCCATGAATGATCTGGAAGAATGAATCTTCCCCAGGTCTCAGCTTATTCCTTGACTCCACCCCTCTCTCTCCACACCATGCACACTTCTGCTGTAGGGACCATGCTTGCGCCCTCTCAGTCCCTGAGCCGTGAGTTCTCTGGGAGGGCAGCTCCCCGTAGGTGCTCAATAAATAGAAGGAACCAAGATATTATGAAGCATTTTTTCTTTATCTTGCCTGGAGGCATCAATGAGAGATAAAAGCTGGTTTCTCATTCTTTTCCTAAAACAACCACAAAGAATAAGATCTCTAGCCAAATAGTTCAGTAAATCCTTTCGGAGGAAATCCAAGGGTTGGTAATGTTTCAAGTAGATGTGAAATAAGAACATCTGTTCTAAGAAACATGTAAGATAATTGAAGGATGACATTCTTCAAATATATGCTGATTTTACTTGAAGTTAGTGAAAAGAGGGTACAGATATAAAAGCATATCCCCTAGATACCTGGGGCTTTGGGTATATTAATCATCGCTATCAGGATTCAGACACTAAAATGCAGCGCCCTCAGAATCTGGACCCCAAGAAAAACATCTGTGTAGTTCCAGAGGTTGAGCGTTTGATAATTGTTACTCTCGACCAGCAGGTGTCGCCAGAGACAAGCGCATTTGCTATGGCGGCCTTTTCCAGAGGCTGATCACCCCAGATCCTGATCCAGCTGCCTCCCAAGAGACCATGCCTCTGGGGAAGCTTCAACTGAAACACCCAGCGTACATATCTGTAGTTCTCAAAGTGTACTATACAGGATAATCCGTCTGGGGGTGTGTGTGAAAGAAAGTGAAAGTCAGTCGTGTCTGACTCCGTGACCCGATGGAATTCATTGGAATTCTTCAGACCAGAATACTCTTCACCAGGGGATCTTCCCAAGCCAGGGATCAAACCCAGGTTTCCCCCATTGCAGGCAGATTCTTTACCAGTTGAGCCACAAGGGAAGCCCTGTGGTGGGTAGGAGTGCAAAAATGCAGATTCCTGAGCCCCAGCCATGGAGATATCTGAGTCAGTAAATCTGGAGGGGGGTCCTAATTTCCATTTGAAGCACCATCTATTTATTCTCTCTCCAACCTCGCAATGTGAAGCCCTTTTGAGAAACACTGATTTTCACCCCCATAGGCTATAATATCATCTCACAGCCTGTACTCAGAGACAGGCTGGAAGAGGACTCATTTGTTCATTCCCTTATCAAACACCTACTGAATCCTTGCATCCTACCAGTCACCACTGGGCACCTTTGCAATCACGCAATCACGCAGCTCATCTTCCTCTCTCAGGCTTGAGATCCCCATAAAGGAATCAATCATAGAATCCAGCAAAGAGTCAACCTGTCCTTTCTTATATTCACCCCATCAAAGAACTTCCTCCATTATGAAAGGGAAAAAGTCCACCTTTTGCAGAAAGAACACTGCCATGTTTACAGAAATTCTGCCAATAAATTGATCCCTAATCGTTATTTTATTGGATACAAACGTTCCAATGATACAGTGAGGAAGGAATCTTATTACCAAGATCCCTTCTTTCACAGACAAAAATAATAAATCCATTACTATCTGAAAATCAAATGATGCTGAGTATGTTTCATTGCCATGTTAACCTTGTAAGTCTAAGATAGACAAAAATCCTGGTGGTGTATAGTGGGATAAATTACATTACTACAAATAAAACAAACTAAAATTCCATTAGAAATTTTAAATCGCCATGTTATGTTCCCCTAGGGGAACTGAAGGAGAGTATTTTCTTAGAAACTATAATGAAAATCGCATATCCCACTATAGTTTTTCAGACTACAGCTGAAAAACACCATCTGTTCAGCGGCTAAAACTTAACTATGCCAGAGTACACTTATTTTTAACTTTCTGATCATTAGAAACGCTTTTGTTCTAGAAAGGACTTTAAAGGTCATTAAATCTGACCTTTCACTCTACACTCAATACTGCTTTATAACATCGCAGCTGCAGAAGTGCCCATAGCCTCTGCATGCATTCCTCTTGGGTCAAGAGGTTCACTGCCTGCCCGGAGTTCAGTCCATCTTGAGTGTGTTTTTTAGGACGTTCTATTTCACATCCTGTCTGAAAAGCAGGAAATGCCAGTGGTTCTTCAAGAAAGCCTTTTCCCTCTGAGAACCGAGCAGGGAGCCTGGATTAGGACAGCATCTCGGCTGCATTGATAAGAAACCTGTTTCTATGCCTTAAATGAGGCAGGGCTTAATTCTTCTTACCTAACAGGAAGCCCAGAAGACTGCCCAAGTGAGAGAAACTCTTCAAGGAGGTCCTCCAAGAACCAGGCTCCTCCTATCTTTCTGTGCTACCATCTTTCACACCTGGCTCTTGTTCTTGCTTGTGAGATGATCACTGTGCCTCTGGCATCCTGTCTGCAGTCCAGACAGGCCAGAAAGGGGAGAAGCTGGAGGAGGGGAGGGGGCATGACACCTGTATGAGAAGGCAAAACCTTCTTGGAACTCCCACTTAGACTTCAGCTTACCTCTCATTGGCCACCACTCTGTCACATAACCAGGAGCATAGGTATTTTAGCGAGGTTTTATCCACAGGGAAGAGGGCTAGGACAGTTATTGCGTAGGATAATTAGAAGTCACTGCCACAGCCTGAGAGCAATAACAGGTAATGTACACTAACTGACTGATGAAATCTGTCTTTCCAACCATCAGGACTCTTTAGGGGCTTCCTGCTAATGCTCAGTAGCTAGGTCTTGTCCGACTCTTTGTGAGCCCATGGACTGTAGCTCTCCAGGCTCCTCTGTCCATGGGATTTTCCAGGCAGGAATCCTAAAGTGGGTTGCCATTTCCTCCTCCAGGGGATCTTCCTGACCCAGGGACCAAACCCATGTCTCCTGCATTGAGAGGCGGATTCTTTACCACTGAGCCACCTTTTAGGGGCTTAGGACAAGATTATAGAAACTCCTTTCTCTTTTTCTGTAACATCCCTTTAGATATTTGTACACAGTGATCATTTCTTTTCCTTTTCCCCCTCGCAAGTGATGTCTTTCCCAGGCTTGTCTCTGAAAACACTCTCATTTGTTTATATTCCAGGTGTGGTCTGACCTATAAAAAGGGATGCAGAGTCATCTTCCTCCTTCTGTTTACCATGCAATTATTAACAGAGTCTAAAATCCCCTGAACGGAAATAGCCTGCTGTCAATTCATACAGAGTGTGCCTTGAACTCAGACGCTCGTGGGAAGGGATGATACCAAAGGGGGCACACATCACTGAGTACCTACCCTGTGACAGGCACTCCACCATCTCCTTTGTAAGGTATCCATTTAGAAGATATTCCCCACCTCCAGGCCATATCAACCTCATTTGGCTATTGCAAGGCTGCTTTTGTGGACCCAAGGAAGCACTTTACATTATCACTGCTAACCTCCATCCTTCATGCTGTCAGGTTTAGTCCATTGCTCCTGAGCTCTGATTATTATCCCATGAAAGACAAAGCTAGCATTTTTAGCTCTAAGTCACCTTAAAATATGATATATCTTTGGCACTAGGATTGTGCTCATTTGTAATGAAAAAAAAAAACACAATAACTGCTAACATAAGACAGAAGTTAATTCAAGAAGTCTGGAATTGTCAGTGGAATTGATGCACAAAATTGTCAGATATGCAGGTACTTTCTATCTTGTTGTTCCATCATGCATGTCTTCTAATCTCAAGGTCACCTTGTTGTTCAGAATGGCTGCTGAGCCTCTAACCATCACATCTGTATTCCAGCTGGTGGAGAAAAGGAAATTGAGGAAGGGGCATTGGCTCTTCCTTTTAAAGACAATTTCCTGATAGTTACATGTTATTTTCACTTACATGCTACTGGCCAGAACTGAGTCACATGGTCACAATTTAGCTGCAAGGGGGAGCTAGGAAGTGTAGGCTTTGTTCAGGATGGCTATATATATCCATTTAAAAACCAGATGACTGTTATCATCAAAGATTAAGTAAAAAGTTATTGGGAGACAACCTATAGTGTTGGCCACTTCATTCTTCATCTACATCAGTGATAAAAACATTAAACTGTTCAAGGCAAAAATATTCAACAATAATAAGAGATAATATTCATTGAGCATTTACTATGCGCCAGGCACTGCCCTGGGCTTCCCTGGTGGCTCAGATAGTAAAGAATTTGCCTGCAGTTCAGGAAACCTGGGTTTAGTTCCTGGGTTGGGAAGATCTCCTGGGAAAAGGCATAGCAACCTACTCCAGTATTCTTACTGGGAGAACTCCATGGACAGAGGAGCCTGGAGGGCTTATAGCCCAGGGGGATGCAAAGAGTCGGACATGACTGAGTGACTAACACGCACAGGGACTGCTCTATGTACTTTACATTTAATAACTGTAGTTAATCATCACAAAAATGTTCTTTGGTTGGGCACTATTATAACTCTGTTACATAGGTGGGAAAACAGAGGCCTAGAGATCTGATGCCCAAAGTCATACAGTTCATAAGGGATACAAGTGTGCTTGAACTGGAGTTCATGTTCCTAATTATTCACTGTAATGCATCACCTTTGGGCAATGTGTGAGAGATGTAAACTTCAGTCTTATTTTGGCAACAGTTATTTGGGGAGTTTTTTGTTTACTCACATCTAGAGTTGGTCTTCTCTATTGGAATCTTCTCTTGGATTGAAATTACTTAGCAGGCTTGGGCTTGGTCCTTCAATTAAAGACTATTCCACCCATTTATCTTCTCAGGTCTGCTTAGCTCTTAAGACTTGCCCTTTGTAATTTGGATAAACAGGATCAGTTCCCAGAATCAGGCTTATGCTGAAGAAAAATGGGAGATATGACCTAAAAGAGAGGAGAGCAAGTCTGGCAGTCCAGCAAATACATCATGGCTGTATGGTGCTATATATGGGAGATTTCAAGGGCTTTGGGTTTTTTGTCTTTGAATGTTAGAGTTCTTTATTCTTGGTATTAAACCCTTATCAGATACATGATTCACAAATATTTTCTCCCATACCGTGGGTTGTCTTCTCGTACTTAAAAAAAGTGTCCTTTGAAGCAAAACATTTTTAATTTCCATGAGGTCCAATTTACTTATTATTTTGTTGCTTGTGCTTTGTTGTATCTGAGAAACTATCGCCAAATCCAAGGTCATGAAAATTCACCTGTTTTTGTCTAACAGGTTTGCACTTTTAGCTCTTATATTTAGGTCTTTGATCATTTTTTAGTGAACTTTTGTATATGATGTGAGATAGGGGTCCAGTGGAGTTGTACACGCATTATTTATTGGAAAGATTATTCTTTCCACATTGAGTAGTTTGGCAATCTTGCTGTAAAATCAGTTGACAACAGACCACACTTTCATTTATGTACTTTTAATTCTTTCTATTTTATTGATTTTTATATCTATGTGTGTGTTAGTATCCCCATTGTTTTGATTGCCATAACTTTGTAGTTCAGTTCAGTTCACTTCAGTCACTCAGTCGTGTCCAACTCTTTGTGACCCCATGGGCTGCAGCACACCAGGCCTCCCTGTCATCACCAACACCCAGAGCTTGTTCAAACTCATGTCCGTTGAGTTGGTGATGCCATTCAACAATCTCGTCCTCTGTTGTCTCCTTCTCCACCTGCCTTCAGTCTTTCCCAGCATCAGGGTCTTTTCCAGTGAGTCAGTTCGTTGCATCAGGTGGCCAAAGTCAGCTTTAGCATCAGTCCTTCCAGTGAATATTCAGGACTGATTGATTTCCTTTAGGATTGACTGGTTTGATCTTATAGTCCAAGGACTCTCAAGAGTCTTCTCCAACATCACAGTTCAAAAGCATCAGTTCTTTGGCACTCAGCTTTCTTTATGGTCCAACTTTCCCATACATACATGACTACTGGAAAAACCATAGCTTTGACTATATGGACCTTTGTGGGCAAAGTAATGTCTCTGCTTTTTAATATACTGCCTAGGTTGGCCATAGCTTTTCTTTCAAGGAGCAAGCATCTTTTAATTTCATGGCTGCAGTCACCATCTTCAGTGATTTTGGAGCCCAAGAAAATAAAGTCATTTTGTTACTAGCTTTGTAGTAAGTTTTGAAATCAGGAAATGGTAGTTCTCCAGTTTTATTATTCTTTATATCACAATTGTTTTGGCTATATGGGCTTCCTTGTAATTCCATATGAATTTTTGAATCACCATTCCCATTTCTACAAAACAAAAAGACCTTTAGGATTTTGATAGGGATTACATGGATTTGGCTTTGGGTACTATTACCATCCTAACAATATTCATTCTTCCAATCCATGAATGTGTGTCTTCTCATTTACTTTTGTCCTTGTTCATTTGTTTCAATGGTATTTTGTAGCTTTCAGTGTGAACATCTTGTACCTCCTTGGTTAAATACAATCTCAATATTGTATTCTTTTTGATGCCCTTGCAAGCAGCATTGTTTTCTTCATTTCCTTTTTGGATTGTTGATTGCTAGTGCATGGAAATAAAACTGGTTTTTATGTGTGGAGCTTATATCCCATAACAATGCTTAAATTGTTTATTAAGTCTAATTGGTGTATCTGTAGGAATTGTTTATGATTTTCTATCTATAAGATAATGTCACCTAAGAAGAAAGTTTACTTTTTTCTAATTTGAGTGCCTTTCATTTATTTTTCTTATTACCCTGGCTAGGACCTTCAGGACAAATACTGAATAGAAATGGCTAGAGAAGCATACTTGTCTTGTTTATTGATCTCAGGTGGAAAGCTTTTGGATTTTCACCACTGAGTATGATGTTAGCTGTCGGCTTTTTGTGAACACCCTTTAACAGGCTGAGCAAGTTTCTCCCACTGCTGTCACAGTGATTCTTTCCTTCTAAAATTCAAGTATCAAGTATTCCCTTGCTAAAAATCCTGCAGTGAGTCCCTATTTTCTTCAGCATGAAATCAAGTCCCTTAGTATGGCCCAAAGACCCTCAAGATCTGATACCTGTTGGCTTCTCCCTTTTCATGTCCCCATACCTATTCTTCAGTACAGTCACAGACATCATTTCTTCACATATGTCATTCCCTCTGCTTGGGACACTTACCTCCCTTTCTCAAAAGGCTTCTCTACCTTATCACATCCCCACCTCCTGCTTCTCCCACCTTCAGGCAGTCTCTGTGCTGCTGCTGCTGCTGCTGCTAAGTCGCTTCAGTCATGTCCGACTCTGTGCGACCCATAGACGGCAGCCCAGCAGGCTCCCTCGTCCCTGGGATTCTCCAGGCAAGAGCAGGTGGTACATTATATTACAATCATCTGTTTAACCCTTTGCCTTCCTAAACAGTCCATGAAATTTTGGAAGGCAAAGACTAGGTCTCTTTTTTCTGTATCCTTAGTGAATACAGGACTCTGTAAATGTCTTTGGAATAAACAAATACTTCCTTTCTATTTCATTTATACTTACAAACGTGTCTTATAAGTCTTAATGGAGGCTGATCTGGATAAAAATGAGATAACAAATTCAGTTAAACCATCAGGTAGTTACATGCTTGGACTTTACCAGCTCAGGTCCCCAATCTGACAGCCATATGCAGATTATTTTTGTTTTCACAAGAATTTGAAGAAGGTATATTACCTTTTTCCATAAGAGGATACAATTTTATAAATCTTGCTGTTGCCCTTTCTTTTAAGGTTGCTAGGAAGCTCCAAGTACTTAATGCTTAATTGTCCTGTAAACATATTAGTCCTAGAGTCTAGCATGTTTGTTTCTTCCTGTTTATGTCTTTGTTTTTCTATTTTTATTTTAATAATCTTATTTTGCATAAGGCTTTTTTTGGAAAAAGTGGAACATAAATACATAAATATATATATATACACACTAAAAATACACTATATGTATTTCTTGTTAGCAGAGAAGCATACGGATGGTTAAGGAGACAACAAAGAACAGAGTTAGAGCCACTGAGAAAAAGTTTGCCTGTAGATACCTTAGCTGTAAAAGCCATTGTTAGGTGGGGTCTCTTAAAAAAAAAAACAACAAGAAATTAGGTAGATTTTCTTCATCAGGGAATAGAAAAAAAATCTGTTGGCAAATAGAAATACTTTTAGTCCTTCAAACTCCTTTCCAAAAGGCTCCTTCATATCATTACAGAGATTTTGCATCAGATGGCACTGAGAAGAGGGAAACATTGAATTCCAATATCAGTGAATTACAGACTCAGAGCCTGATGGACTTGACCATTCGGAGCAAGTCCCTATGTTGAAATGAAGAAGTTGCATACCCCATGGTGAGTGGACCCCACCGTACCCCTTACATCTGTCCAGATTTAATTAGTCACGGGTCTATAGATTTCCCACTGGAATCTTCCTTTTCCTCCTTTCCCCTCTCTCCCAAGTCTCCCCACAAGCTCTTGACAACACTCAACTGATGTCTGAACGAAGGTGCACAACTCCCATATCCCCTCTGGGGTCACTTCTTGACTCTGGGTTTTCTAAACGACTGAGATTTCCTCTGGTCGCTATACGATGGCCCACGCTATTCCTCTGGGGAGAATCTTCTCCCTTCCTCCCTCCGGCTCTTTCATCGTCTGGCTCATTCTCCCTCCTTCTTCAGGACTCAGCTCAGTTTCTCCTAATAACCCAACAGCATCTCTCTATGTCTTCCAGAAGCACCCTCATTGCCATCTGTCTTCTTTATGGGGCTATGAGCTACTTCAGATCAGGGAGTTGGTATTTTCCACTGAATTCCCAGAATACAAATCCTACTGCCCAGAGAAGGTCCCAGGAAATGTCTGCTGAGAAGAAGTGAACATGCGCAGCACACTGCTTGATATACGCTGAGTAAATGCATCTGAAACAGGCCTCACTCATCATATTTCCCACAGACTACGAGATGTGGGCCTCACCAGGTCCACTACTCTATCACTTCTTTTGTCCCCTCCTAATTCTTCTCCGTTTATTAAGTCCTTCCCACTCCTTCCTCTCACTTTTCCATTCTCTAATTAAAAATTCCTTAATCCATTTGGATTTGACTTAGATTTGTTTTCAAAGTGAAAGCCAACTGTGCTAAACACTATTAAATGATTTTTTTCTTATTCATTTGAGGTATAGATTTAGCTCTTAAATTCCAATAAATAATAGAATTGGAGGGACTGTCTTTTCTACTCTATTGGCCTATTATCACACGAGTTTATAGTCATTTTATTACACTTACCTGGATATTTGCTTTTTATGTTAATTATATTTTCACTAACTATAGCAGTTATTAAAAATATACTTCAGTTCAGTTGCTCAGTCATGTCTGATTCTTTGCAACCCCATAGACCGCAGCATGCCAGGCTTCCCTGTCCATCACCAACTCCTAGAGCTTTCTCAAACTCATGTCCATGGAGTTGGTGATGCCATCCAACCATCTCACCCTCAGTCATCCCCTTCTACTTCTGCCTTCAGTCTTTCCCAATATCAGTCCTTCCATGAATTGGTCTTTTCCAATGAGACAGTTCTTTGCATTGGGTGGCCAAAGTATTGGAGTTTTAGCTTCAGCATCAGTCCTTCCAATGAATATTCAGGACTGATGTCCTTTAGGATTGACTTGTTGAATCTCCTTGCAGTCCAAGGGACTATCAACAGTCTTCTCCAACACCACAGTTCAAACCCATCAATTCTTTGGTGCTCAGCTTTCTTTATGGTCCAACTCTCACATCCATACATGACTAATGGAAAAATCATAGCTTTGACTAGATGGACCTTTGTTGGCAAAGTAACATCTCTGCTTTTTAATATGCTCTCTAGGTTGGTCATAGCTTTTCTTCCAAGGAGCAAGCATCTTTTAACTTCATGGCTGAAGTCATCATCTGCAGTGATTTTGGAGCCCCCCAAAATAAAGTCTGTCACTGTTTTAATTGTTTCCCCATCTATTTCCCATGAAGTGATGGGACCAGATGCCATGACCTTCATTTTTTTGAATATTGAGTTTTAAGCCAGCTTTTTCACTTTTCTCTTTCACTTATCAAGAGGCTCTTCATTTTCTGCCATAAGGGTGGTGTCATCTGCATATCTGAGGTTATTGATATTTCTCCCGGCAATGATTTCAGCTTGTGCTTCATCCAGCCCAGTATTTTGCATGATGTACTCTGCATATAAGTTAAATAAGCAGGGTGACAATATATAGCTTTGACGTACTCTTTTCCCAATTTGGGACTAGTCCATTGTTCCATGTCTGGTTCTAACTTCTTGACCTGCATACAGATTTCTTAGGAGGCAGGTCAGGTGGTCTGAGATTTCCATCACTTGAAGAATTTTTCACTGTTTGTTGTGATCCACACAGTCAAAGGCTTTGGCATAGTCAATAAAGCAGATGTTTTTCTGGAACTCTTGCTTTTTCGATGATCCAACAGATGGCGGCAATTTGATCTCTGGTTCTGCCTTTTCTAAATCCAGTATGAACAACTGGAGTTCTCCGTTCACTTACTGTTGAAGCCTGGCTTGGACAACTTTGAGCATTACTTTGCTAACATAAGAGATGAATACAATTGTGCGGTACTTTGAACATTTTTTGACATTGCCTTTCTTTGGGATTGGAATGAAAACTGACCTTTTCCAGTTCTGTGGCCATTGCTGAGTTTTCCAAATTTGCTGGCATATTGAGTGTGGCACTTTCACAGTATCATCTTTTAGGATTTGAAATAGCTCAACTGGAATTCCATCACCTCTACTAGCTTTGTTCGTAGTGATGCTTCCTAAGGCCCACTTTTGTACTTCAGGATGTCTGGCTCTAGGTGAGTGATCACACCATCGTGGTTATCTGGGTCATTAAGATCTTTTTGGTATAGTTCTTCTGTGTATTCTTGCCACCTGTTTCTGTTAGGTCCATACCATTTCTGTCCTTTATTGAGCACATCTTTACATGAAATATTCCCTTGGCATCTCTAATTTTCTTTAAGAGAGCTCTAGTCTTTCCCATCCTATTGCTTTCCTCTATTTCTTTGCATTGATCACGGAGGAAGTCTTTCTTATCTCTTATCTCTGAACTCTGCATTCAGATGGGTATATCTTCCCTTTCCTCCTTTGCCTTTAGCTTCTCTTCTTTTCTCAGCTTTCTGTAAGGCCTCCTCAGACAACCATTTTGTTGTGCTGCATTTCTTTCTCTTGGGCATGGTCTTGAACATTGCCTCCTGTACAATGTCATGAACCTCCGTCTATAGTTCTTCAGGCACTCTGTCTATCAGATCTAATCCCTTGAATCTATTTGTCACTTCCACTGTATAATGATAAGGGATTTGATTTAGGTCATACCTGAATGGTCTGTGGTTTTCCCTACTTTATTAAATTTAAGTCTGAATTTTGCAATAAGGAGTTCATGATCTGAGCCACAGTCGGCGCTTGGTCTTGTTTTTGCTGACTGTATAGAGCTTCTCCATCTTCATCTGCAAAAAATATAATCCATTGGATTTTGGTATTGACCAACTGGTGATGTCCATGTGTAGAGTCGTCTCTTGTGTTGTTGAAGGAGGGTATTTGCTGTGACCAGTGCATTCTCTTGGAGAAACTCTGTTAGCCTTTGTCCTGCTTCATTTTGTACTCTGGGGCCAAACTAGCTTGTTACTCCAGGTATCTCTTGATTTCCTACTTTTGCATTCCAGTCCCTATGATGAAAAGGACATTCTTTTGTGGTATTAGTTCCAGAAGATCTTGTAGGTCATCACAGAACCCTTCAACTTCAGCCTCTTCAGCATTAGTGGTTGGGGCATAGACTTGGATTACCATGATATCGAATGGTTCGCCTTGGAAATGAACATAGATCATTCTGTCATTTTTGAGACTGCACCAAAGTATTGGATTCTGGACTCTTTTGTTGACTACGATGGCTACTCCATTTCTTCTAAAGGATTCTTGCCTACAGTTGTACATATAATGGTTATATGAATTAAATTTGTTCATTCCAGTTCATTTTAGTTCACCGATAAAAAACTATAGAGGAATATTTTAAATATTTAAATACAGATAAACAAAGAAAAAATTAAATTACCCTAATGTCACATCCAAGAGATAACCATTGTTCTCATTTTGATGTAAAAAGAGTGGTAGCTGACTCTCACTTAACCATATTTCCAGATTAACTAACACCCTCTAGTCCTCTGGAGAATGTGCTGGCTGATGTCCATAGTAGACTGAATGGTCCAGGAGAACAGCCTATGTGCTGTTCTCAGCATCAGTGGACCGTGCTTAGAAAGAGTAAGGTATGTTTATTTCAACACACTATGCCATGTTCTGTGGTTATTGAAATGGTATGATTATTAAAATATTACATATACGATAAAAAACAATGAGTATGAAGAGAGTAATTTCTATGAAAGCTAAGGTGAATGCTTTGGGAAGACTCTATGCAAGTGAAAGTCACTCAGTCATTTTTGACTCCCATCAGGCTCCTCTGTCCATGGTATTCTCCAGGCAAGAGTACTGGAGTGGGTTATCATCCCCTTCTCCAGAGGATCCTCCTGACCCAAGGATCAAACCTAGTCTCCCACACTGTGTGCAGATTCTTTACCATCTGAGCCACCAGGGAAGACCTACTGGAAAGACTATAAAGATACTAAAACTACCACTCTTGAGTTAAGTGTGCATGAGAATTATAAACACTGGCAAGAAATAAAAACCTAGCAGTCTATACTCAGCTTGCTGCATCATTCAGCATCTCTAAATTCTTGATCCATTTTAAAGAAACCAATATTTCACATTATTACATTTTTTTGGTGGTTTACATTATTAGTATGTTTAATGCTGCCAAAAGAAAAAGACAATAGACAACTTCAGAAGACTTAAAGTGTCATATATAGAACTAATACTTAGGTCAAAGCTTGGCCAATGATCATTTACTTGTTGTAGTTTTAAAAAACATTTCTTTTATAATGACTTTCCTCCTTAACCAGATTTTTCAATTAACCAATCAACAAGCAATGCCTATAGAATTGGTTAAGAGAGCATCTATTATATCCTCAGTCATTTAAAGATGTAAACATATTGATTTTATATAAATGAGATCATGCTATAAATATTGCTTTATGCCCTTTTACATTGACTATATTGTAGACATCACTTCAAGTCATTAAAGATCAGAACATTTTTAGTACCTACCTGGTCCCTCCTGTTGAAGTTCTATTTAATGTTTCCTTTTATTAGAGATTTAAAACTATGTACTTTTCTTGTTGTCCTCTTCACAAGACTGACAGAAAACTTGGAGTTAATCTTATGGGCAGTCTAGGGTTTCTTACAGCTAATCTCCTTTTCTCAATTTTCACATGCCTGTTTTTAAAAAAAATTTTTCTTCTAAATTTTCATATTAAAATTGTTTTTTGTTGTCAGCTGGAAGAATCCCTTCTGGCAGATAGAACAAATCAAACACAAACCCCTAATATCCTGTCTCCAAATGGGAGGAGTGAAAGCCCTTTTGCTTTGCCTTGAAGACAATTCCTTACTGTCACCTCTCTGGTCTGACATACCTGGCCAGGGAGCTTATAACTACCTAGACAGATTTAAGATGCCTATTGGAATTGCTGATAAGCCCAGGAAGTGGCATAAGAGCTTAGCTTTGCATTTTCTGGAAGCCTAAATGTAACCTAGGTACATCTTCTAAAATTATTTTTCTCAGGATTTGGACAGTAAAGAAAGCACAAAATCAAATTAAAGGCACAAACTATTCCTCATCTTCACTGCTACTTGCAACAACTAAAAATAATGTGAAGAGGCCTGGACTCGTGGGTTAGTTCCACAGCACCTGGACAAAAATAGGAGGTCAAAGGGCCTCATGGGGCTTCCCTGGTGGCTTAGATGGTAAAACATCTGCCTACAGTGTGGGAGATCTGGGTTGTAATCCTGGGTCGGGCAGATCTCCTGGAGAAGGGTATGGCTACCCACTCCAGTATTCTTGCCTGAAGAATTCCATGGACAGAGAAGCCTGGCCACACAGTCCATGGGGTCGCGGTAGTTGGACACAACTGAGTGACTAACACTTTCACTTTCAAAGGGCCTCACAGGACTCTGGGTTCTTTCTGAACTTTTCAGCACCTCCAGGAGCTTTGAGCACTATTTGAAGCTGAAATTTCAATCACAGCTTATATATTCCTCTAAAGTGCACAAGCAGTATGCCTCCTAAAAGAGACCCTCTAGATTATTATTTTCTAAAATTTGAGATTGAATAAAGATTATACTTCTCATAGCCAAACAGAGAGAAAAGATTTCTGGTACCTTTCACAAGATGTGAGGTTTTTCACAGGCTCTTTAATCACTAGCTAGTCTATATAACTAGGAATTGTGCAAATCTGCTTCAAGACTACTGTCCCCTAAAAGAGAATGAACAGTCCAGAATGGTTAACATTCTTCAGTATCTCAAACACCTGGAGTATTTGAGGACTCCTCACCAAGGTTCTATGACAACTCCTTTTGGCAAGGTGGTAGAGATCAACAACCAGGCCTATGATCTGGGCATTACTCAACATTTGCTAATGAAAAGCAGTCTGTACAGCAGCCTCTGGAGAAAAATCCAAAATTATATTGGATTTATCAATACTGTTAAAAAACCTTCCACTTAAAAACACACTTAGTCTCCAGTATCATTTAAAATATGATTAGTTTTAAACAAGCCTGATTTTTTTCCAAACATTAATGGGGGCACAGCTATTGCCTAAATTTTGGCACACCACGGTTTCAACAACTCACCAACTTAGCACCAGGCTTTATGTGCAGGGCACTGTACCAAGCACAACCAGTGTTTTCCATGGCAAACATTATCTAACAGGCTTTTCCATTCTGCCTGGTGATTGAATTCAGTTCCAACCTTCATACTTAGACCTCGTACTCAGAGTGACTCAGACTCCAGCTAGGAAGGCTGGCCAGGCAATGGATGAACTTCATACTTTGGAAATTAGGTTTTACTTAGTATATTTACATTTATATTTCATACTTCAGGGATCCTAGAACAGGCTGAGACACACTGGAAAGAAATAGCTGGGAAATTCCAGAGCACTCTTGCAGTATATTGACCTAATTTGAAAACAAGATGTTGCCCACAATCACTTTCTATTGCAGTTAGCAGAATATGCCACCCCAAAGTATGACTGCAGAAGTTCAAGACATGCCATTTTCTTGAAAATGCTGCTTTGTTGTATTGATTATTTTGAGCTGTAGGCACTTGAAAAAACAGCAAATGCAGGCCAAGGCATTCTCTGAACTCTCCTTATCTCCCTAGACAGATTCTCTAAAAAGAACTCAAATGTCATATATCCCTTTCTCAGGAGTTTCATCAGTCAGGGAAGATTGACTCTTATCACAGAAGAGACTAGAAGTTGACACCACACCCAGACACACTTTGTCACAAGCTATCATGCCTCTCATCTGTTCTTCTAAAGGCCCGTTCATCTTTCCTAAAAATCATTTACTCTCCCCTAAAAGGCCTGCATCCTCTCTCCCCTTTCCCTATTAGGATGGTGTTTAATTTGAATTCTAAGCCACTTAGAGGAGTTACTCATTTTTCCCTGGGTATCTCACATGTATACATGAGGCATACATGTTAATAAACTTCTGTGTGTTTTCCTCTTGTTAATCTGTCTTCTATTATAGAGTCTCAGCTAAGAACTCGGACAGGTATGGAGAACAATTATTTTTCCTCGTCTACACTATTCACAACTCTGGGCATGGGAAAGTGTTACGACACAGCAGACAATGACATTATTTCCTATAAAATTTTATTTATTACATAAAAAATTCTATACATTTGTTAGACTAAAATACAGTTTTCATTATAATTCTGGCAACTGAGTTAGTACACAGAAAAGTTAGCATTAGATCAGCACTTTGTTTCTAGATCATATTTCTGCACAAGGAAAACATTTCAAAGCTCCATTTCATATTGGCTCATTGTACTCTGAAGCCAGATGGAATTCCATCCAATTCAGAGCTCTTAGAATTTAATTTCCCAGCAAGATTTGATAACTCCAGAAAGTTAATTGCTTAATATACATATTTTTTAAGTCCTCTGAGAGCACAACCCTCTGTAAAGTCTGAACTGTGTCAAGAACGACAGCCACAAATACCACAGGGCTATGGTCCGTTTCCTTGGGGCATGTTCAAGCAGCTACATGTTTATTTCCCCACCTGAATACAGAGTAGTGGCACTGTAATAAGGAAATATAATAAGGGGGGGGGGAACCCTCAAAATCATGCTAAGGTAAAAGATACCAAACCAGGGAATTCATGGAAGGCTTAACTGTGATCCTACAGTTTGTAGTGGACAAAGACCAAACGTGATACAAAAATTCATCGTGACACTATGAAATAGGAATGCAAATGGCAAAACAAAACCAAAGACAAAAAAGGCATCAGATTGAGAAATATGTGGCACCACAACACACTTCTCATGGTGGATTACAAAGCAGTGAAACACTGAATCACACTGATGGGCCTGTTTTTATCAAATCACCCCATACACTGGACAGGATCTGACAGTTGATGTGAGGCTTAGTGTAGGTCCCTTGGCACTGACTGATCTTTCAAACTTTGCTGCTTTATTCTAGGAGACTGTTCTAACTTAGGAGTTCAGGAAGGCTGTGCTACAAAGTACTTTGCTGGACTTTTGGTCTTCAGAAGATATGCTTTTGTCTTTGGTTGTTTTCCCAGAGCCCCTGTCATTTTGTTAGGTGCCCTCCACACTCTTCTCCCCACTTTTTTGTTAGTTGTAACAAACCAAATCAGCCAACAGCCCACTGAATTAATTAATCGGGTATAAGATCTACCAGACATGCACTCAGTGATCAAGGTTATTCTGAGACAATATAACTGAAACTTCATTATGGGCTCCCAGCTTCTTTTATAGGATGGAAGAAATCAAGAAAACTTCAACGTCATAGTCTAGTAGTACTAATGCAACATAATGGAAGAAAGGTAACTTTCTCCCTCCGCTGTCTTTGAAAATAAAAATTAGCCAAAACAAGAAGGCCAGAAAGTTCTGAGAACAACTACTAGAACCCAAAGGATGGGGAAAATGTACTTAGCAGTCTGTCTTCAATCATCCGTTCCAAAGCTGTCCTAGCATTGTTTCATTCCTCTAAATTACTTCACACCATTTTTGAAAAAAAATTCTGGCCTAATGATCAACATGGTAAATGATGGAAGTGCTCACATTTTCTAGTGGCAGGTAGAATGGTCTGCAGGATGCTGGTAGGAAGTTCACTCCAGTCCTGGGCCCATTCATTTTCCTCAAGTCTTCTCAATGCTTAATCGCATAGGATGGTTTAACACATCTTCCTCAAAAAATAACTAACTCCAATTTCTGAGTTGATGAGATGGGTGGATCAGATTCCTAGGTGAACATCAGGACGTTCCCCCTTTAGGTCACACACTCGTATGACAAAAAGGCGTTATCAAATATGGATACTTACACTGGACTTAGGACTTTTTCCACCCAATATGGGAACTTCCATCTGTGGTCTCTCTCTTCACTACTGTGGAAGTTTCAGTAGAGCTCTTCTAGGGGTATGGGGTGGGGAAAGGAGCTGACTTCTTTTTTAGTTTTTGGCTGCACTCCAGGCAAGTGGGACCTTAGTTCCCCAACCAGGGATCAAACCCATGGCCCTTGCATTGGAAATGCAGAGTCTTAATTACTGGACAATTGGCAAAGTCCCTGATTTCTATTTTCTTCACCAGTCAGTTGTGACATTTCCATTGCTTTCTTCAGCTTGAAAATACAGGTAATATTTGATGTCTGACTGTAAATCATGACCACTGGAATCAAATCTTAGAATAACTTCAGACTCTTTTAAGGATGTTTGCCTGCTTTTTCAAGGGCCCAGAGGACCCTCCAGCACTCTTAATAGTAAGGGGGTGAAGTGGAAGTCGCTCAGTCATGTCCAACTCTTTGCGACCCCATGGACTATTCAGTCCAAGGAATTTTCCCAGCTAGTATACTGGAGTGGGTAGCTTTTCCCTTCTCCAGGGGATCTTCCCAACCCAGGGATCAAGCCCAGGTCTCCCTCATTGCAGGCGGATTCTCTACCAGCTGAACCACAAGGGAAGCCCAAGAATACTGGAGTGGTTAGCCTATATCCCTTCTCCAGGGGATCTTCCTGACCCAGGAATCAAATCGGGGTCTCCTGCATTGCAGGCAGATTCTTTACCAACTGAGCTATCAGGGAAGCCCAAGAGGGTAACTGTAAGGGGGTAAATGTGAAGAAATTCTAAAGAAGGAAGGTGAAGTGAATGTGGGCAGTAGAAGCACAGTCCCATTGGCAGTGGTCCAAGGCGGCTCTAGTGGTGACTGGAAACCACTCAAAATGGGAGGAAACACCCCTTCCCCCCCGATTCAATGCTTGGAGAAAAACCACCTTTGAATTTCTCCCCTCAGCATCTGCCACTAAAAATTGCTGTCAGCTATGAACTACAGTGAGGTTGCTAATTTATTGTCTTCAAATGTTCTCAGTCATGTGGACTGAGATCTATTTTTAGACAGAGATTTACTGTTAACACTATGCCATAAATGTCACATCTGAGCGACAATGTTAAAGAATCTAGCGTTTTGGTAGATGGACAATTATAGAGATTCCCTATTTATTTCCTTTTGGGTTTTCTTGTCCATTGTGAATAATTTGGTACCTTGCCAAAAATTCATCCCAGGACAGAGACATCCTCACACCTTCAAGGAAGGACATCTTGGAAATTCAGTGTTGATCGTCCTGTTTTTCATTCACACTGGTGTGTTTTCTACTTTCAAAGCTGGAACTAAATTAAAGTTTTTAAGCTATTAAAAAAAAAAAAAGAGTCCAGACAACAAGGTCCTACTGTATCAGAGAACTATATTCAGTTATCTTGTGATAAATCATAATGGAAAATAATTTTTAAAAATATTTCTAACTGAATCACTTTATTGTATAGCAGAAATTAACACAACATTGTAAATCAACTTTAATTTAAAAAAGGATGATTCCATGGCTGAAGTTGGTAAGCACCACCTTAAAAGTATCTTCATTGGAGGCCTAATCACTACTTCATTCCAAAACACAAACCAACTTTAGAGTAGCCTCTGACTTGTGTTCATTAGGCTCTAAGGGGGTCAGATGGAGGCTGGCAGTCTGAGGGTCCTGAAATTCTACCAGTATTTTAAATATTCATAGGTAGGCTATGAGACTTTGAGAGAAAGACAGTTCATTGTTTCCATAAGCTTCTCAAAGGGCCCCTTGTTCCCTGCAAAGGATTACAAACCTGTTTTTGAATGCGTGCGTGCTAAGTCACTTCAGTCATGTGTGACTCTTTGTGACCCTACGGACCATAGCCCACCAAGCTCCTCTGTCCATGGGATTCTCCAGGCAAGAATAACTGGAGTGGGTTGCCATGCCCTCCTCCAGGGGATCTTCCCAATGCAGGGGTCAGACTCGTGTCTCTTATGTCTACCTGTATTGGCAGGCGGGTTCCTTACCTCTGGTGTCACCTGGGAAGCCCCTTGCTTTCGAATATCAAATATTAAATTCATGTCTTAGCAAATAAAAGTAAGAGATTTCTGAAACATTTGGAAATTACAACCTTTTGATGTTCAGCTAGATCTTGACTATGAATTACTTGAATGCTTTACTATTCTGAATTCCCTGGTCTACAGTGTTATTTCTCAGGAAATGATTCATGCTGTAAAACTGAGTATCAAAACTGAATAAAATAGCCTAATATTTGGGTCCCTAGCAACTGCATGTCTTTTTTACAAATTTACTAATGAATTCCTTTAGAAAATATCAAACTTAAATCCTTCCTATCTAATTTAGAAAAGTGGTAACTGTTCCTGTGATACTGAAATGGAAGCACAATTTGTCTTTTTTTACACATATAAAAAGGATACGGGGAGGAAGAGAGGGGACTGTAGTATTTCCATAGACAAGGTTTTCCACAGAAATTCTCAAGTTTAAAAACTTTGTATTGAAGTTTTTTATAAGAAAGATATCTTCAAAGATTTAAATCTCAGATTAAAATTTCCCTCTTGATTAAAACTTGGGAGAATAAGAATTTGACTCAAATTTATGAAACATGAAGGGGGAAAACATGCTATTTAAAAATTTTAAGTGTATACAACATGCTTTTTATTTTGTTTTCTAAGTTTGCCAGCTTTATATTTTTTCTTGGCACATTCAAGGCTTCTGCTTTTTCACAATTTGGGCTGTGTGCCATGAAAAAGATGAGCTAATTCTAAAAGCAGCCACTGTCTATGAAGAAAGACTACTTTTCAAATGGGCCAACATGTATTCCTTAGTATACAAAGATACATGAATATGCATTTAAAGCAAAAGGCATTCTACATTGTGAATATATAATACACAAAGCTCTGCTTTATGCATTTACTTATGAACTCACAATTTTCTAATATATATCCACAGACCACATCTTAACAACTCTAGGCAAGCCATTATAGTGCACTTTTCATTTGTCAGATGGAATATATGAAGAGAATACAGAAATTAACTGTGGCAGGTACACTGATAAGCCTCCACACTCTGGGGATTTCATTTTTATTTTTTTAAGTAACAGTAAAAAAAGAAGAAAAAAAGCAGTAGAAAACTTTCTGAAAGGTGAAAACTTATAAAGACCTTTCTGAAGGAAACACCTCAGAGGTTATGTTAAGGCTACTGGAAACTCCAAAAATTCAAGTGAGGTTACTGATCAAAAATAAAATAAAACATTCAGGTCACCATAACTATCAGCTCTAGTTTTGGGAATGACCGTAGAATTCTACATTGAAGGCCTTTCAGTGGTCTTTATTAGCTAGTAGCGGTGCTTGGTAGAAATGGTCTGGGTCTTAGGGGCATTAATACGGCCTCATGAATATTTGGTACCTGTAGTAAGGGAGAGGGTGGGAGGAGCCTTACTCTGGTTTCAAGTGGTTCAGGACCACAATACAGGAAGGAGTCATTTCCTCACTACCCTCTAGCTGGGTGAAATCCTGAAACTGCCCTGGAAGATAACAGAGCCCGTGGCAGACCAAGATCAGTGGTATTGGGAACTGGCAGCTTACTGCCTTTCGCTGAAAAAAGAACAAAATAAGAGGGAGCATCTGTACAAAGGGAAAACTTATTTGCCACATAACTTTTAAATAGACTCAGTGAGTGCCCCCTCCTCAACCATTATGGAAAAAGTTGAGGGACCAACATACTGTTAAGCTACTTAAACTGCAGTAACTTAGGACTTAATTATGCAATAGGCTAGGATAAAAGTTCTAATCCTTAAACATTAAACACTGCATTAAATGGTTTAAAGGAACAACCTGCTTTGAGCTATGCTCATCCTTACAAGGATTATACAATCTCAGTGCTCTAGCTAAATTCCTAATGTTTACCTAATGTACTGGTAAGCCTCCCATAGAAGATGGGTCTCTTGGATTTATACTGAAATATAACCGTTTCCCTTCCCTATCATATACAGCAGAGCTTAATCTTCAGGCAGGAGCCCAGGAAGTCTGAATCAGGCACCAGGGCCTGAATTTTCTGATGGCAGCAACAATTATGATTCTCTTCTCACTGTGATTACCCTTGACGAGAGGATGCTCACTACAACTCTGGAAATAGGTGTCCTGAACATGCTTTTGAAGATACACGACAGAAAAAGACAAAAACCACAACACAGAGTCAGTGGTTTATAAAAGTATTCAGGTAACCACATTTCACAGATAATTTTTGTTCTTCATCTATTCTTCTCACTTGGGCAGAGATGGAGGCAGGGAGCAAATAGCAGTAAGGCAGCCCAGAGCTAGCTGAGGAATGACTCGTGATGAATGAAAGCGGCAGGACTATTCAAACATAACCTCAAAACATTCAAATATTGCTAAAAAGCCTCTGTGAGTCTTTCTAAAATGCCTCAAGGAATGAAGTTCATGAGAGAGTGATATTCTATAAATCAAATATCTCTCTGTGTGTGCCTGTGTAATATTATGCCTGTGCATAATAATATATGCCCGTCTGCATATATCTACCTGTATGGCACACACATTCACTGAAGGGGAAACAGGCTGGCCATTAATTTGGAGCACAAATGACATGGTTACACATAGATCATAATTTCTAAACACAATGTTAGTAAAACAAAATTTATTTGTAAAACAGGACCTGTTATATAAAATGGCACACAATCCAGTTATACAAAAATACAAAATTTCTTTCTGATTACAGTTCTAGTTGCAAATGATAATTAGAAAGCATTCCTGGTGGCTTCCAAATAGCTGAGATTGCGAGCATACGGAACAGGGAGCAGCAAGTGTCCATGGTGCTGGGATGTCCAAGTGAGCAGAACCTAATTTCCAAAGGCAAGACTTCCAGCAGGTCACTTTGGAGGGACACCTCCTAAAATAACTAGCGCCTGGAATGTCTTCTGTTTTGATACCCATCTTCTAGACTTTTGCCAATCCTAAATTTAGTTCCCAATGTTTCTTAATGTCCATAATCTGTGTGGCTATGAAACAGAAGGTATGCTAAATTTTCTTACATGATTTGCTCTCTCACCTATTTGGATGATTAGTTACATGATTATATTTATTCCATTTCAAATGATATAAAAGAGCACAATGATATCATTTAGTGACATCAGATGTTAGATGTTAACTTCTGGAGAATTATTGTTTCAAATTAGCT
This sequence comes from Budorcas taxicolor, assembly GCF_023091745.1. Taxonomy (NCBI): domain Eukaryota; kingdom Metazoa; phylum Chordata; class Mammalia; order Artiodactyla; family Bovidae; genus Budorcas; species Budorcas taxicolor. The sequence goes on along the minus strand of NC_068917.1, from coordinate 98,603,050 downwards.
ACTCTCATAATATTCTTTTCCGTGATCTTGCCAAGACATGAGCTCTTGTTTCTTTTTTTTTTTTAATTCCAGACTCTTATTGCAAATATTCTGAAAAATCAGAAATATTACATGAGCTTTGAAAAGAAACCAAGGCATTTAGCAAATTTTACCCTAGCTAAAGAACACGGATACTTAAAAAAAAAAAAAAAAAACAATTTACCTTTTGCAGCAATTTAAAGGTCCAACCCTTTGAAAGGAAGCACATTAGCAAACAGCTGCTTATTAAGCCCTAGTGACAGTAATTGTATGTATTTCCATAATACCGGTCTAATTCATTTTCTAATTCTGGTAGGAGGCAATGCTTTCTTTCAAAAGATTCTCCTTCCATGGAATGATAAAATGCTGAGGCTTTTCTTTTTTTTATTTTGTACAGAGCCTGTATTTAGTGCAATAAGTTTAAAAAATCTGCTCTGAAATATTTACTTTACATTAACAAAAATAGCTTTTTTTAAAAAAATTGTAACAAAAAGGAGTTATCGCATAAACAGATCATGAATTATTCTTAGCAAATTACACTTTTTTTCTTAAAGCATTCACCATTACAATAAGCAGAACAATGGAATATTAGCCATTCATATCTGGTAAGCTTCAGGAATTAGAAAACCCCCCAAAACCCAAAACCCATCCCCAAACACAAAGAACGTTCAACACTTGAGGATCAAAACGTTAACCAATTCTTCAGTTAAACATTGTAGAATTCTGGATACTTAATGAATTGCCAAGAAGAGGAGCACCTGCCAGTATGTTTTTAAGTTTTACAGCAAGCATTCGAATAAAATGGCTGTTTAGCTCTAAGCCACTAGGGTTCCTCTGAAGCAGAAGCCCAAGCACCGGAATTTTCAATGCTTTGTGTTCCATGCGTCTCTCCCTTTTTTATTCCTCCCAGCATTATTTACTCTGCAAACCGATACACAGAAACTTAAAGGCTAAACTTGCTGGGTGCCCCAGCTTCCTTTCAAATCAGGCACACGAATGTGTGGAGGATGCTACTAACAATCAAAAGAAAGAAAGACAAAATGTAAGAAAAAAGTTTGCATAAGAAAGATTATCTACCCTTTTCTTTTTTACCTACTCTCTTTATAGAAGCATTAGGGTAAACTACAAATACCTGAGGAGTTGGTTACATTTTAATGTTGGCTGACAAATGCATGAGCTATTATGAAAATTCCCAAATTGGGTCCACTTGTATGTTTCTAAAAGGAAAATGACATGGCTTCTTTGATTGGGGAAAACTGATTGGAGTAAGTCCTTCTTAACCTGAAAGCATATGCCTAGTCTCATCCCACTAGGACTTATGCATCAGTAAAATAAGGTCTTGATTTTATGCACACAACAGGGAAATCACCCCTGAATAAACTTTAGACAGAGGATTCAGTACAATAATTTTACCTAATTTAAATAACTAAAGTTAAAATCTCCTCTAAGTTATTAAAAATGTTAATCAGATATGAATCTTAACATTTCCATTAAGACAATTACAATTGAAAACATTAAATGATGGCAGTTGCCTTGTAAAAGCCACCCGTATGAAAGGAGTACATGTTTGACAAAAATAAGCATAAAAAAGGTATTAAATCCCTGTTCCTTTTCTCTGATTTTGGCTGATTATGTGTGTGTGTGTATATACGTATACATATATATACACACATACATATACATATATACACACACCCACACACACAAATACATAGTTATGTGTATATATTGTTTTGGAATGTCAATGGGTTCCATAACGATCAGCTAGGTTCAAGCAGAACTTGCTCCCGAAGCCTAGAAAACAAAGTCATACAGAGTATAATCTTAGACAATTATCATTAAAAGGAGATCATGAATGATGTTACAAATACACAGATGGTCACAAATGGCAATAAAGCAAAATGGATTGAGAATCCCTCTCTCCTGAACCTAAATTCCAGGGGCTGAAATTCCTATTGAAATTCACATTTCCCTGTAGGTCATCTTTAAGATAGGCAGAGAATTGATCTCTAGTTTACATTGCTCTAGTGTCCAGGTTTTTTCCTCCATTTTCTCTATAAGTTTCTCCTGTATGACAAAAAGCAGAAGGCCAGAATATCTTTTTCTTAAATCTCATCATATTTGGTAAATTTTTCTAAAATAATTTTCAAAGATTTATAGAAAGACCTTATAAACCTTCAAAGTTTCCTTAACTAGTGAGGTGCTCTCTCAAGTCTAAGAGAAAAATTGGAAGTAAAGGTCCTTCTAGTCAAGGGTATGGTTCTTCCAGGGATCATGTATGGATGTAAGAGTTGGATTATAAAGAAAGCTGAGCACCGAAGAATTGATGCTTTTGAATTATGGTGTTGGAGGACTCTTGAGAGTCCCTTGAACTGCAAGGAGATCCAACCAGTCCATTCTGAAGGAGATCAGTCCTGAGTGTTCTTTGGAAGGATTGATGCTAAAGCTGAAACTCCAATACTTTGGCCACCTCATGCAAAGAGTTGACTCATTGGAAAAGACCCTGATGCTGGGAGGGATTGGGGGCAGGAGGTGAAGGGGACAACAGAGGATGAGATGGCTGGATGGCATCACCGACTCTATAGACATGAGTCTGAGTGAACTCCAGGAGTTGGTGATGGACAGGGAGGCCTGGCGTGCTGCGATTCATGGGGTCGCAAAGAGTCGGACACGACTGAGCGACTGAACTGAACTGAACTGACATTTAGTGCAGTGATCCCGTCAAAAGTAAATATTTAAATCTTAGACTTCTGCACATTATTTTATAGACTGAAAAAACTTCCTATATTAAACTATTGCATTAAAGAGAAAGACAGTGAACTTGAACAGCAGTGTTTCAATAGATGATGGTCTGTTAACAGAATTTTCATCTAAGGGAACAACATGTGAATTAAACCAAGCAAATACAAACAAGCAATCCTAAATTCAACCAAGCCCCAAACTATAGGAGGGGATTTCTCAGATAATTCTTTAGGGACATACACAAGATGCTGGTGGTAGCTGGGGTCAACTCACATCATGCATACTACAAAAGAAGAGAAGAAGTAAAGGTACTGATGAAAGATTTAAAAGTTAAAAGATTTAACTATGCTGGGAACAACAATTCACACTTCTCTCACAGGGACTTTTTGAACCACTTAAAATATCATTCTTACAGATCAAATGCTACAGTGTGCAAAGCACCAGAAAAACAACACATAAAGGATGTATTTGGATACATAGCAGAGGGCTTTGTCATTAATCTGCAAGCAATGAACCAGTGAACAACATAAAATAAAAGCAGAATGAAGAATTCAATGCAATTTCTGAATTAAGGGATATTAATTCAAAACTGAAACTAATATTAGGGGGAAACCCTTTCTACATTTTTGGCTTCTAGTAGAATGCCACATAATGTAGGCAATTCTCCTAGTACTAATATCTATGAATGAGGGGTCTAGGTAAGAGAAGATATATTTGCATTCTGGTATGCCACAAGTCAGCTATCTTTCCCCCAAGAATAAGACAGAAATACCTGCTAGCTCATGGTCAGAGTAGCTAGTGCTAAAGTTCTAATTATTTCTCCCTTTCTTTAAACACTTTTCACTGAAGAATGATTTAATGTAAGCTTCAACCACTGAAAAGAGAGAAAAGAGGGGAGAGTTTACATTTTAAGACTGTATATATCGTTTAAAAGTTTTGGGTTTGAAACTTTATTTTCTGAACAATTAGGACAACCAAGCAGTGGCAAGAAGGAAGCCTTCCTCTTTTTTCCAGACCACCTTGGTGTTGGCAGAATTTTCACTTCAACCCCCTCAGGCTACGTGAAGTAAAGGGGGTGCAGAAATAAAGGGTAGGAAGGTGAGGATCCTCATAGGAGATACTGGTGATTAGCACCCCTTCTCTGTTCATCTAGTTCTGGCTGATGCACACTTAAAACTAAGAGTTTATATGGCCATTCTAAATCTTTTTAATTATGATTAGAGCAACCTGTGCCTTGGGACTATAAGTGTTGAAGTTTTGATTTTATCATCATCAATGCTATTAAGAGCAACACTGAAACAGGCAACAGATGGGGTTATAGAGAAGAGTTTATGTCTAAACATTTTGTGAGGTTTTAATGCAGGTTAACTATGCAATTATTTTGTATAAGCATGTACCTCTGCCATGAACCCATCTCCTCTATTCCTACATACTTAAATGGACTTGCTTTAAACTATCTATTTCTTAAATTAGAGACTTATAACTCAAACCATTTATTAAAGTATAAAGAAGAAAGACAAAAGAATCCTTCCCTTACCTTTCTTGGGACATTATATGCAATCAGAAGGCATGTTATTTTAAATTAACTGTTTTAAGGATGTAGGCAATTATATAATATTTTGAAATAAACATGCTATTTAAGAAGAATACATTTGTAATACAAGCAGTAATTAGACCAGTATAGCTAAAGACATCTGTCATTATGCAGCAGTACGAATGTGTGTTGGAAAAGCTACTCAGGATTCTCTTTCACTAGTTAACTTTAAGTTGCTTTTTTCAAATGAAAAGAGAGTGGTTATATATATCACTGACCAGAGATAATTTATCTTTCTCACAATTAAGCTGAGGCTGGAGATGACCAGATTGTCTTACTGAGTGGGAATGTGGGTGTGGATAGAAATAGCCTTGTTTGCTACTGAAAAATCACTTAAGAAACAAAGAAAGTACAGTCCAGGCAACAGAAGAAAAAGTCAGCAAAGGGGAGAAGACAGCAACATAAACAAACCAATATTAAAATGGGGGAGAAATATGAATTTCAGCAAGTTGAAAGGAATTGCTATCATAACTTCTAAAATGATAAGTATTAAACTGTCAGTTCAAGTGCACAACCAAATGTTCTGTCCCGTGAAAACTAAACTCTGATAGCTAAAAACAACAAAAAAAATGGAAACTGCCAAGTTCACCGCAGGGACAAAGAGATCCCCTACCCCCGGCATGAACACTGTTCCTTTCAGCTTACTTTTACAGAAGGCGGTCTCAGCTGGGACAAGAGTTCCGCCATCCAAGTGATGGGTAAACACACAAACAGAAAGAGCAGCATGTCCTGCGTGATACAGATCACAACAGCTTCTCCTGAACAAGTGCAGTCAGTGAAGAGAGAGACAGAGAGGAAGAGAAAGTGAAACTCCTGGAGGGCAGCTGCCTCCTCACCACCACCTACCATCGGTTTTAGCTCTCTGGCATCAGCAGCGCCTCCCTTACCAGCTTCCTTCATTGCTTTCCTACTGTTTTCCACAAACTCCTGAAAAACAGGAACCAGATTACATAAATTCTTAGGTCCTTTCAGACTTTAGATGGTAGATGATTTCTAAAGAATATTGACATGTTTGACTCAGTAATGATAAATGGATGGCCTAAAAAAACCCAGCAATAAATAATGTTTGGTACCATACACAAGAATGGCTCAGTTTGAGGGTATGGACTGCAAGCTGTTGATATAAAATCTTTTTCCCCACCATTCCTTGTGACAATCTTACTTAGACTCAAAGAGATGTTTAGTTATCTGGAAGAGAAAATAACTCTTGTTTTTTAGAAAAGACTATTTTCTCACCCTAGAATTTTGTTTTGTTATTTTACTTTTTTCCATATCAAGGCTAAATAAATGAAACAAGAACATTTTATTCCACTAAGCCCCCTCTTTAAAATAACCCTAGGAGGTAAAAGAAAGCATTCACACTACTACTTAGTATACTATTTTTACCAAGGCATAAATAAGCTACTTAAAAAAAATTGTCTATATGGCCTTGAAATTATTCCATAAAGTAGGAAGACAGGGAGTAACAACCAGAAACAGCTGGTCCGAAGCAGTTAAAATGGGATTATGCCTCAAAGGAAACATTTCTATCCTGTCAAAGTTTATGGAGCACTTCCTCATTCAATATCCTCATCATTCTTATAGACAAAACTAAAATGAGAAAAACGGTATATTTTACTGTTTTTCATCAGTGGCTTAAAGAACAAAACAAATTCCTCCTTCTAAATGCCTTAATCACAAGAGAGATGCAGTGCTCTTAAGTCAAGTTCAATGATGAGAATAATCAGTTAGGATTATAATTGAGATTATAAAAATGCCCAAAATGTAGCTGGTGATGTTCTTAGTAATAGAGATAATGAATACCAAATAGGTCAGTTGAATCATTTGGAATTTTTGAAATTGAAAAAAAATCTAGCTTATTTATTAATACATTTATTTTAGATTTAACTGGATAAACCATATTACTGGAAGATGTTTTGTTATTTCAATGTCTAATGTTTAATCTTCAATACTATTCATTCTTGAGATAGGAATATTACACAGATTAATAGTGAAGTATTATTAAAAATGTCTTTAATTAGGTAGCATTTAACATAGATCTTAGTATTTAAATCATTTAAATCATTTTAATATGATTTCCAAATTTTTTAAAACATTTAACTGAGGTTCTAATATAGGGAAGCTGTAGAGGCTATGTAACTATAAAGAATATGTTATCTTTGTAAAGGTTTGGATCTTGACTAGTGGAAAACAATACAGTCTACCAGTCATGGGTCTGATAATCTGTATTCATTACAAAACATCTTCAGTTTGGCTTGGCATACCTAGGAAAATGAGTTTTAACAGGTTGACAGCAATAATATTTAGAAAAGTGGTAGATGGAGAAATACAGGTAGGCACTACAACCCGGGAAATAAAACTTTTCATCTTTGAATCCTGATTCAGAAAAGGCACTTAGAACGTGAGTGGTCCAACATTGCAGTTTCAAGGGCTAAAAATGCCTACTTAAGTTCATCTAACTGCAGAGACAAGGAGAACAGTAGGGAGCAATGTGAACTCAGGACTCTCAGTGGGACACTGCTCTAGCTAGGTCGATTGAAATGGTCTCATTCTTGCCAAAAGGGTCTTCTTCCCTGACTTCCCCAAGACTAGCCTCATTCATGAGTGCTACAGATTAATTCTGAATTACTCAGTTGCATATAATGGGAATTAAACATAGAGAATGTTCTACAACATTTATATTAGTATTTTTAATCCTTAAAGCAATAGAGGGCATTTGAAGTACTTACCATCAGTACTTTATCCATATAAAATTCTCTGCCTGGGCTCCCATCATTGTATTTTGTATCAACGGCAAAACACAAGAATAAAACATCCACTACCATTTCATAAATGGACAGGAAGCAATGGGCGACTAGGAAAGCAAAGAGGCAGACGATGATCAGAGGCAGCACCCATACTGTGTAATCTTGTTGGTAGTTGAGCAGCATAACCCCAGCCAAACCCGTGCTGCAGACTATCAGCACCTGAAACGGAGAAAACAAAGACCACACTGAATAACCTCCTGCAGAAAACCTCTATTTCTTCATCATCTGCAGACTTACAATCCTCTTTACTATTTAGAAATGATGGCTGTATGAATTCATGCCCCCTCAACTTAGAAAGTATAATCCATAGATATGCATACACATGTGTATCATGTAACATAAAACATCATCCACGTTGACAATAAAAATAAGCAAGTTTTCCAAGTGGTATGCTTATTCCCTAAGACTTCACTTCTTTAGCATCTGTGGTGATCTCTAAGAGAAATGTATACCTATCTTAGAAAAAAAAAAATACACACTCTTAGCATGCAGAAGAAAATTACTGACATTGCAGAGTATTGTTGTGTATTTTTTTCTAAGCATTTTTATATATATGAAATGCTATTATATAAACAACTCATTAAAAGCTCTTCATTAATATTTATATATAATACATGCTTCTTAAGTACATATTCAGCTACACTCTTTTCATTCTGTGGGTGGTTTAAAATTTATTTAACCGTTCTCCTACATTTGGAGACATTGTTTTCAGATATAAATAATGCTGCAACCAACATCTCTGAGAGCTTTCTCTTTGTATTTTATTTCCCATAGAACATGTGGTATGTTTAATACGATTTGCTATGAAGTGTTGATTTGGACTATTTGTGAAGAAAAAGATTGCGAAACACATTCATGCTATAAAAATAAAAGAAATAGCCATTTGCTCACTGTCAAGAACCACCTACTCTGATGCTTCATCACCACACATGCAGCACTTTAAATTTTCTGTGATCCATTTAATATATTTTATTTCAGTTTTTCAATAACCCTATGAATAGCTTATAGCAAACATTATCACCCTTGTATTATAGATTGGGAAACATTTGTAGAAAGCCTAGCTGATCCGCCCAAGGCCACAGAGTAGAATAAAGAGCATATACCACTCAAAAAATAGTCTTGTGATGCCAACACCATTGCTCTTTCCAGGTAAACATTCAGCAAATACTTGGATACTGATACATCACAGTAATAGGTACACTGAACCCTAGCCTCACTCTGGCCTAGCATCAAGCTGTAAATAACAAAGAAAAAGAAAGAGTCCTCAAGAACCACAGCAGCCTTTCCTTGCCCAGGGTTGAAGACAAGAGACTGGGAATTTTTTTGTCTTTCCCCTACTATTTGTCGACACAAAAGCATCTCTCATTCATCATTGTCTTAACCAGGAATTATAATGCATCAGAGGATATACTGGTTAAGCTACAAATTGATCCCTCTCTCAGATGATTTTAGGGAGCAAAGCTGGATCTGCTCCCCTCCCATCATTTTTGTGGCAATACATTTAAGAATCTTCTTTCATGACGAGTTATTTCTGGGGTAATGTCCACAAACAGCTAATTAGGCCCATATTGTTTCACTCTTCTGGTTTCAGTTTTTTTTTTTTTGGTTTCAATTTTAGAGTGAGTTATTTCTTATCCTTTTCTTTAATGTTTTTACATCTACCCTATGGGAGAACTGAGCTGCTTTATGCTCTCTCTACATCACAAAAAGTTAAAACCACATTTGAATGTTAAAGTCAATAATAGGCAGAAGATGTGGCTCAGGAAAAGCAGATGTTGAGACAAAAGCTGTTGAGGTAGAATATTGCACATGAGAAACAACTATGAAAATCAGTGATATTTAGCTTAAAAAGTCAAAGAAATGTAATAATTACTCCCTAGTATAATGAAAGGGTATCATGCATCCACTCAAGCAGAGGATACATTAGTGGTTATCAAATTATCAGATGGGCTAGGAATCACTTGGGGAGTTTGTGAATAAAATGCAGATTCTTGAGTCTTGCCCCCAGAGAGTCTGATTGGTTGGATTTAAGATGATGTCAGCAATATTCATTTTAAAAGTACCCCCAGTGAGTCTTAGAAAGTCCACAGCCTATAAGAAGTACGGCTCTATATACCTGGTGGGTGTCCTTCATAGTGGAGTACACATAGCCAAGGGAGTGTTCAAGAGAATCACTTGGGACTTCTATTTATATTTATCATAAACTAAAAATTTATTTTTTATTAAAAGCTTTGCATATATCATAAATAAATAAATATGCTGGGGAAATGTGCTCAAAATTTTTAATAGGATATATAATTTTAAAGGTTTAGACAATCTTATAATAAAGGATAAATTATTGGCAAATCAGGGTAGAATGTGAGAAAAAGAGGAAGAAAGGATACTAGTTTTGGAGTCAGAAAGATGTAAGATTGAATCTGAGTTAGTACTTTTTAGTTTTGTGACTAAGCAAGTTCATTTAACCTTTCAGAGCCTATTCATCCATCTTTAAAAGAGATTCAGTATGACATACACCCTGTAATTGTTAAAATAAGCATTCTGAAAGCATTTTACATAGTGACTGGCAATCTTAGTTTCTTCCTTTTTTTGGTCATCAATCTTGGATTTATGATGCCTTTTCTCCCATGAAACCCATGTTTTTGAAAGATTTTGTTTACCAATAAAATAGCATCTATAAGTAATAGTTTTTATTTTCATTTTTAATTGAATGAACTCAGATTAAACTGTCAACTAGGACATATAAGGAGTGTCACAAAAAGTATTATTAAATAGACATAAAATAATATAAATATGCAATATCTATTAGACTTTAAAATGTTGAAATATAGCTTCTACATCTTTATTCTTAACCTTTGAGGACCCTATAGGCCAGCAATCATAGGTCATAAGCCACTAAACTAGAGGAGGTAGGGTCTCTTCTAAATCTAATTTACCATTCGATAAAATCATTGGGGCTTCATAGAAACAAAATCCATGACACTATTTTTTGTTTTCTTTCTAAAATCAAGGTTTTGAAAATTAAATTTTAAATTCTGAAATAATTATGGATTAATGTGAAATAGTAGAAAAGTAACACAGAACATGTACCCTTGTACCCTTTATCCAGTTCCCTTCAGTAATAACACTTTGCAAAATTATACTGACAGCAGTGAATACAAAGTGACAATCTAGATATTGACACCGGTACAGTAAAGATAGCAACATTCCCATCATCACAAGCCTCCTTCATTTTAATTTTTTGTAGCTATCCCTACTTCCTCCCACCCTATCACTAACTTGGCAACCACATATATGGTCTTCATTTCTATAATGTCATTTTAAGAAAGTTGTATAAATGGAATCATACAATACTTAATCTTCTGGGATTGGCATTTTTCACTCAGCATAATTCCCTCAAGATTCATCCAAGTTGTTGAATGCACTAACAATTTGTTCCTAACACTTTTATGTTTATTATGATCTATCTAGTTGAACTATCTGACCAAAAACTATTTCTGCATACTAGCAGCTATTAATTTCATTAATTTCAGTTAATTTCATTAACTGTAACAAAAGAAACTCTTTAAAAGATTTATTGTATTTTGTGATCAGAAGTATATTTTTGAAAAAGGAAAACAACCAAAAAAAGAAAAAGGAAAACAAGAAATTCATTTTAGTATGTTAGAAACCCAGAAGTTTTTTTTTTTCCTCTTATCTTTTTCCTTTTTTGGTTTGAGAGTTTAAAAACTGTTTATCTTGCATGGTCTTAGGTCTTTTTGTAAATAACATTAGATATATTATTCAAAATTATACTTTGCTGGAAAGCAACTTGGAAATACATATCAAAAATCCTATTATGTACTTGAACTCATTAATTCCACTTCCACAATTCTGGCCTTAGGACATAAGTATTACTGTGGGCAAGAATTGGTATACAAAAGTTTCACTATAGTACACTTTATAATAGTAAAAAAATTGAGGAAAGCTCAATAGTAAAAAACAAAGGCTTTGTTAAATAAATTATACAATTGTATAATCACATTTAAGACATTTTTAATAAAATGAGAAATGCTCATAATATGAAGCGAAAAAAGGGATACAAAACTGTCTTTTCCACCAGATTTTAAATTCACTTTATTGACTGGTATTATAACCAGCATCCAGAAAAGCCCCTGGTACATTACTAGTAGGTACTCTATAGTTGTTTAATGACTAAAAGGTTATGAAACGTAAGAAAAAAACCTAAGAAAAAAAGCCTGTCTTCTTGGAAGACAGGCTGCTAAAAAACTCAAAGCCAATTTTAAAACACTACATTTTATCATGTATATATTTTTCCATTATACAAAATGCATAGAAACTTTATCATGGTAAAGTGGGAGAAGGGGTTTGGAATCACTCATATTTTCAATATCTGAAAGCAATCATTATTAACATTTTGAGATATTAATTTTAATTTTTTTCTTATGCACATTTTAAACAGTTCTGTGACAGTCTAGTAGTTTTACTCAGCGTTTCCACTTACCGTATTATACACAATCATATTATAAACTCTTAATAAGAAAACATAATTAGGGAATTCCCTGATGGTCTGGTGGTTAAAGTGCTTTCACTGTGGAGGGCACAGGTTCATTCCCTGGCCAGGGAACTAGATCTTAAAGATTGCATGGCATGGCCAAAAAAATTAAAAAAAAAAAAAAAAAAGGTTTAATAGGCAAATAGTCTGCAGATTATTACTTCCAACTTTTATTGTTAGGCAGTAGACTGCTTACATTTGGTCACTATTTTAAATAATGCTGTATTTAGAATTATCTCTAGTAGTTTACCGTCATCAGAATCACTGAATCAAAAGGCTTCCGGGAGAAAAGGCCCAGGGACAAAATTTTTGTCAGTTAAGGCAATTATAGCTCACAGTGATTAAAAACTTTGAAGTCAGACAGATCTGAATCTGAACTCCAGCTCTGCCACATTTGAGTTTTCTAAATTTGGACAACCTACTTAGCTCTCTAAACTTTGGTTTCCTTTGCTGTAAAATGAAGATAATAGCAGGAGCTCTCCTTATGGGGTGGAGGGTGGGGGACCAAATGAAACACTTCACATAAAGCACTGCCCTCAGTGCCTGGTACCCAGTAAGTATCAAAAACTTTTTAATTGCTCTGTATATTTATATATGTTTTTAAGTTGCTTTTTAGGTACTAGGGGTCAATTATAAATATGTAAAAAACCAAAAATCTGGAGTCTCCCTGAGTTATTCATATAGCACATAAATAACAGTAGTGGTTAGTAATAAGGTCAGACCTGTATTTAGTCCTTAATATGAATTAACTCATTTCATTCTTACTATAAAAAATTTCTTATTGTAAAAACATGACAAAAATCCAGGAGTCATAATATATGTTTAATTAAAATTTTTAAAATAACTATCTGTACAGTTGTATAATTCTTCTTAGAAGACTGTGCCTGAGAACTTAAAACTACACACTGCTATGGGATGAGGGTTAGGGGTGGGAGGGAGGCTCTAGAGGGAGGGGATATATGTATACTTACAGCTGATTCACATTGTTTTATAGCAGAAACCAATACAACATTGTAAAGCAATTATATTCCAATGAAAAAATAAATTAAAAAACCTACATAGTGCTAATCAATGCCTTTCAACATCAAATACTTTTTCCCGTTTCCTTTGCAAGGGAAAAATGTGCTTTTCCTTTCAAAAGCACAGTGGCTGGAGTAAAAAGTGCTCAATAGTAAGAGAATAGCATTTGATGGAACAGTGGCCATCATGATAATGAGTAATTATTAAGGTTATCAAAGCAATATGAAAAAATACATAATAGGATATGAAGTGAAAAGAGCGGAACAAAGGTATGTATAGTAGGGCCGTTATACTATAGAAATATAAGCCTATGGAAAACATGGGAGGTAATATAAAAATAAGTTATTAAGTTATAGTGGTAGTATCTTAAATTTTCTGAGTATTTTATGGTTTGAAATATAGATACAATGAACCCCAATTATAATGTTATCTAATATTTTTCAGATTTTAATAGCATAGAATAAAAAGATACTTGAGGACAGTTAGCTCTCATTCCCTAACAGTTCTAGTTTAAGGGATTTATATATAGTTAACAATGACCATTAATATTCATCAAGAACCTACAATGTCTCAGGCACTATCTTAGGTACTCTACACATTTTAATTAGCCTAATCCTCACAACTCTAGGGGTTTGGCACTATTGTGACACCAATTTCACAGATGGACAAACAGAGGCACGGAGTGGTTAAGTACCCTGCCTTAGGTCACACAGCTAGTGAGTCCAGGATTTTCATCCAGGCAGCCAGGCTTCAGATGCAGTCGGCCTAACCACCACACGGACTGTTTCTTATTTCAAAATATGTCAGGAGAATCACGGGCAAATTACTTAACTGTGCTTGCCTCTGATTCCTCATCTGTATCATGAAGTTAATAGATAATAGAATTTCCACTACAAATTTGTTATGAGGATTAAATGAGCACAATACATGTAAAGTACTTAGAAAAATGCCTGATACATATTGAGGGCTCTGTAAGTGCTTGCTTTATATTATGTGACTTTTAGGTTTTTGGTCAGCTACATATATTTTTTAAATTAAGAGCAACTATTGCATATGTGAAAATTTACTGTATGTCTCAGATAATATACTTGGTTTTATTACCTTGCCTAGGAATAACATGAAATCCCCCACTGTGTTGATGGCAGCTACTCGCAAAGCATTCTCCACGAGAATGACAAAGGCATCCTTCGCTGAGGTGCAGAAATTGGTGCTGTTGATAGCTGTGGCTGTGTATGCATTCTGGACAAAAGTGAAAACAATTTTTTATCAGTAAATGTTATCTTTACAGTTTAAACCAAGGATAGTTAAAGCATAGCTTGCAAAAATATTTCACAGTTAAACCCATGGCTTTGGTGAGGTACAGATTTAGATTAAGCACAAGGAAATATAAGACATTAAAAAACAAAACAAACCTGATATGGTGAAGAGAACTGGACGGCCTAGTTTTGGTCCTTTAAAAACACTTACATTTATTAAAACACACATAAACCTTTCCAACATTCATTACCTTCTTCCCCATCTTATTAAATCAAACCATAATTTAACCTTTCCTAGATACTTTGGGTTCATCACTAGGCATTTCAGTGATGCTTTAAAAGCTACACGCACATATAAAGGCACCAGATTGCTGTGCTGTTATATCGGGAACATCTATTTCCTCCTCCTTGGCACTTTCTTCCGTGCTGTCACTTACTCACAGTTCTAGCAGTAGACAACTCTTTGTTGCTGATTTTATACCCCTCCCTCCTGGGGCAGAACATCAAATCCCCTTTGAGAAAACAATGCTTTCTCGTTCTCTTGGAGTCTGAGTGAGGTTGATTGACACTACCTCCAGCTCTGGGGATAAGCTTTGATCGATGTAAGTCAATCAACATGTTTCACCCACAATGACTGCTTCAGGAATTGGTACATAAACAAATCAGAGCCAATGAAAGTAAAAGATGTTCCCTTGGGCTTCTGGGAAAAAAAGTTTTCTTTCTCTTCTGTAGGTGCTCTGACAGAGGAGCTCTCCTATGTACCTGGACGCAAGGTGTGAGGATACAGACAACCATGCCTGTCTTGCCAACATAACGGAAGTCAGAGCAGAGAGAGAAACCAGGTACATGCACTTGGTGAGTCTTTACATGGTTAGGAACCAGCCGGATTCTGTACTTCTCGGTTACAGAAGCTCATAAATATCTAAGAATCCCTCCCCTCCTTCCCACCCCCAGCCCTTTCTCAGTCTTGCTCTTGTTGGGGCTAGACTGGGCTGGTTTTCTTTCTCCTGTAGTACTCAGTCCCCAGCTGACATATTTTATCCAATCATACCTGCTTCTGTCTCCCCATGTTTTCTTTGACTAATAGTCACTCTGATTTCTTTTTTTCTTCTGTTTTACATTACATTCTAGAATAGCACTGACATTTTCTGGAAAATGTGAATAAGTAACATAACATGAAATATGTCTGACTCTTAAGAAGGGAACGTATATGGACTTTGTAATGAAAACATACAGTCCTGAGCAATTTTTGGTTTAGTGCTGACTTAAGAAGTTGTTGGTGAGTCCAAAATATGAAGTTGCAGGAAAATCACAGAACACAAAGGCATACTTTATACTGTGTTGTCTGTAACGTTTTAAACACTGAGATCAGAAGAGAGAGTCTTTAATTTATGAGTGTTCCAATTGTCCGCTCATTAGTTATTATGAACTGGGTATGAAGATGAGGTTGGAGTCATCAAAAATTTAATTTGCCATTATATGATTAATTTCATTGGTTAAAAATGCAGAACTTTCCAGGGCCAAAGAGAGACTACTGTACTGAGTAGGTCACTATTTGTGGTTCATAAACTTTATTCGGTATTGGAACAGCAGGAAATAACAGTGCTCTTTGAGAAACACAGTATGATCTTAATACAGGAAATGTCTTCATACAAATTGGCATAGCTTGTATTCAGTAGCCCTCATAGTCAACAAGAGTCCAAAATGCAGTACGTGGGTGCAATCTCAAAAACGACAGAATGAACTTGGTTTGCTTCCAAGGCAAACCATGCAATATCACGGTAATCCAAGTCTATGCCCCAATCACTAATGCCAAAGAAGATAAAGTTGAATGGTTCTATGAAGACCTACAAGGTTCTCTAGAACTAACACCAAAAAAAGATGTCCTTTTCATCACAGGAGGACTGGAATACAAAAGTAGGAAGTCAAGATATAGCTGAAGTAATAGGCAAGTTTGGCCTTGGAGTACAAAAAGAAGCAGAACAAAGGCTAATAGAGTTTTGCCAAGAGAACGCACTGGTCATAGCAAACACCCTGTTCCAACAACACATGAGACAACATGGACATCACCAGTTGGTCAGTACTGAAATCAGATGGATTCTACTCTTGGCAAATTAAGATAAAGCTCTATACAGTCAGCAAAAACAAGACCAGGAGCTGACTGTGGCTCAGATCATGAACTCCTTATTGCAAAATTCAGACTTAAATTGAAGAAAGTAGGGAAAACCACCAGGCCATTTAGGCATGACCTAAATCAAATCTGTTAATGATTACACAGTGGAAGTGACAAATAGATTCAAAGGATTAGATCTGATACACAGAGTGCCTGAAGAACTATGGACAGAGGTTCGTAATACTGTTCAGGAGGTTGCGATCAAAACGATCCCCAAAGAAAAAATGCAAGAAGGCAAAGTGGTTGTCTGAGGAGGCCTTACAAATAGCTGAGAAAAGAAGAGAAGCAAAAAGCAAAGGAGAAAAGGAAAGATATACCCATCTGCATGCAGAGTTCCAAAGAGCAGCAAGGAGAGATAAAAAAGCCTTCCTCAGTGATCAATGCAAAGAAATAGAGGAAAACAATAGGATGGGAAAGACTAGAGATCTCTTCAAGAAAATTAGAGCTATCAAGGGAACTTCTCATGCAAAGATGGGCACAATAAAGGACAGAAATGGTATGGACCTAACAGAAGCAGAAGATATTAAGAAGAGGTGGCAAGAATACACAGAAGAACTATATAAAAAAAGATCTTAGTGGCCCAGATAACCACAATGTTGTGATCATTCGCCTAGAAACAGACATTTTGGAGTGCAAAGTCAAGTGGGTCTTAGGAAGCATCACTACAAACAAAGTCAGTGGAGTTGATGGAATTCCAGCTGAGCTATTTCAAATCCTCAACGATGATGCTGTTAAGTGCTGCACTCAGTTTGTCACCAAATTTGGAAATCTCCACAGCAACCACAAGACTGGAAAAGGTCAGTTTTCATTCCAATCCCAAAGAAAGGCAATACCAAAGAATGTTCAAAGTACCACACAACTGCACTCATTTCACAGGTTAGCAAAGTAACACTGAAAATTCTCCCAGCTAGGCTTCAACAGTATGTGAACCGAGAACTTCCAAATGTTCAAGTTGGATTTAGAAAAGGCAGAGGAACCAGAGATCAAATTGCCAACAATCATTGACAGAAACAATCACAGAAAAAGGAAGAGAATTCCAGAGAAACATCTACTTCTGGTTCATTGACTATGCTAAAGCCTTTGACTGTGTGCATCACAACAAACTGTGGAAAATTCTTAAAGACATGGGAATACTAGCATCTTACCTACTTCCTGAGAAACCTGTATGCAGGTCAAGAAGCAACAGTTAGAACCAGACATGGAATAATGGACCAGTTACAAATTGGGAAAAGAGTACATCAAAGCTGTATATTGTCACCCTGCTTATTTAATTTATAGGCAGAGTACATCATGAGAAATGCTGGGTTGGATGAAGCATAAGCTGGAATCAAGACAGCTGGGAGAAATCTCAATAACCTCAGGCATGTAGATGACACCACCCTTATGGCAGGAAGTGAAGAGGAACTAAAGAGCTTCTGGATGAACGTAAAAGAGGAGAGTGAAAAGCTGGCTTAAAACTCAACATTCAAAAAACTAAGATCACGGCATCCGGTTCCATCACTTCATGGCAAAGATGGGGAAACAATGGCAACAGTGACAGACTTTATTTTTTTGGTCTCCAAAATCACTGCAGATGGTGACTGTAGCCATGAAATTGAGATGCTTACTCTTTGGAAGAAAAGCTGTGACCAACCTAGACAGCATATTAAAAAGCAGAGACATTACTTCGCCAACAAAGGTTTAACTAGTCAAAGCTATGGTTTCTCCAGTAGTCATTATGGATGTGAGAGTTGGACTATAAAGCAAGCTGAGCACCAAAGAATTGATGCTTTTGAACTGTGGTGCTGGAAAAGACTCCTGTGAGTCCCTTGCAGTGAGTCCCTTGCACTGCAAGGAGATCCAACCAGCCCATCCTAAAGGAAATCAACCCTGAATATTCATTGGAGGGACTGATGCTGAAGCTGAAACTCCAATACTTTGGCCACCAGATGTGAAGAGCCTACTTATTGGAGAAGACCCTACTTATTGGAGAAGACCCTGATGCTGGGAAAGACTGAAGGTAGGAGAAGAAGGGGACAAGAGGGTGAGATGGTTGGATGGCATCACCGACTTGATGGACATAAGTTTGAGTAAGCTCTGGGAGTTGGTGATGGACAGGGAAGCCTGGTGTACTTCAGTCTATGGGGTTGCAAAGAGTTGGACACGACTGAGCAACTGAACTGAACTGAAACCGGATATGAGCATATGTGGTTATGTTTCAAAAAGGCTGAGAAGATGGGTTCTCTAGACTGTAAGTGATGTTGGTGTTGATTCTGAAGGGTACTCTAGAGGAGGGGCAACAAAGTTTTTTGGTAAAAGACCAGATAGTGAATATTTTTGGCTTTGTGGACCATATAGTCTCTGCCACAATAGCTCAGTTCTGCCATCATAACATAAAACAGCCAAAACAGTTTGTAAATTAATGAACATAGCTGTGTTCCAATAAAACTTAGGTACTGAAGTACATATTTAGCCCACAGGTAGCAGTTTGAAAACACTGCCCTAAAACAAATTATTAATGGGGCTTGTTTGGTTGTTTTTATTTGTTTTGTTTTGGGTTTGTTTGTTATTGTTCATTTTTTAGGTGAGTAAGGAACTGGTGAGAACTGGGAACTACTCTGGGTTCCTTGGGAATAGATCAGGCTTGGAAAGTTCTGTATCATTTTTTAGCCGAGTTACTGTTACATAAGATCAAAAGTACAGTTTATTTTGATGTCGTGAGGCTATTCGCAAAATGTTTCAAAAGAAGCTTTATAGAAGATTAGCAAATGTGAACCACTGCAGTTAGGTAGTTAACTCTTTGGTGCCTGCTGTCTTTTAACTGATAGGAAGCACTGGCCAATGACAGCATAAAGTGGACACGCAGTAGATGAGTGCTACCAGGACAACTTACTAGTAAGATCTCCTTAAAATATTGTATATATTAGCTTTTGAGATAAGAGCTGTGAGCACGAGATAGCAATATATTGTGCTGTTGTTCATTCGCTCAGTCCTGTCCGACTCTTTGGTGACCCCATGGACTGCAGCACGCCAGGCTTCCCTGTCCTTCGCTATTTTCTGGAGCTTGTTCAAACTCATGTCCATTGAGTCAGTGATGCCATCTAACCATCTCGTCCTCTGTCATCCCCTTCTCCTCCTACCATCAATCTTTCCCAGTATCAGGGGCTTTTCCAATAAGTCAGTAGGGTAAAAAAGCCTACCACATTAACTACACACAAACTATCTATGCATGTACACACACACACACACATATAATTAATGTTGATGTAAAAAAGCATCATTATAATGCCTAGAATCAAGGGTACTGGATAACCCATTTAAAACAACTGGATGTTGTCTTAAATCTCACCCCTTAAATGAAGACCAACAATGCTTAACTATGCTGTACTCCCCTTTTCAGTTTGAACATAACTTTCCTTGAAAGAAGAGGCAGGACCGAGAGGACCACATACCTCTAATCTCTCTCTTCTGTTATCATCAGGCCAGCTGAGTCTAAGAGCAGGCCCAATGTTTCGAAACTAAATCAACAAAAGTTTTTTTAGCTGCTCTCATTAATTTTGAGAGCTTCACTTTACTTGAGAATTATTCTTCTTCCTCTGCTGCTTCTTTCTCCCTCCTCCAATCATCTCCACCCATTTGATCTACTTTTAAAGCAAAAGGCTATTTGTAGACATGAAAGGAGGCAGCAGTGATTTCTTTTCTCCATTCCTTGGTTCCAGGGTTGGATGTGCTCAGAGAAATTCAGACTTCTTGGCAATATTCCTACAGATCTATGCAACTCTTTTATAGTCAACCTAACTGAAAAAAAGTGGGTATGTTATAAACTTTTTCCTGCTCCCAAGGCAAGACGATGAGCTGCATGTGATACACAAAGGTCAAGATGATCTCTTTAGGAAGAAAAATGTGCTAAAGATCACAGCAGGCCATTGAAATTTCCCTCTCCTTCTACACCTCTTAGTCTAAAGGATTCACACCAGGGTTCTCAAGAAATTCTGAGTCCTTTGTGGCTAATAAGCATTCTCTGAGCTTTCTGCTGATGACTTAGTTAAGACTTTTAGAGCCCACTCACCTTCTTCCCAGACTGCCTTCCTGATATTGAGCTAAACTGCCCACAGAGAGTCATCAATGATTAACATTTAGTCTGTGCCCAACATCTGCTCACGCAGGACACAGGCTTAAAGACTCAATTCTTTGTCTCACCGGCAGGACTCAATTCTCAGAAGCAACATGAAAGATGATCACCATCCAGTAATCTTTATAAAAGGATGCCTATTAGCCCAAGTGGTCCCTGGTGTGTGTACTTTTGTGTGAAAGGTTATAGTGAAAAAGTACTGGTCCCCAGGCCTGCCCGGCCATAGGTCCCAGAGCACAGATTCTATACTTTCACACCTTCTTTTTTTTTCTTCATTTAAGGACCTAGAAATTCTCTTAAAGTTTAAAATCTTAACATAATAATCCACTTAATAGGGCAAGCTAGATAGCAATGGTAGGAAAAGGGGAACAGATAAGTACAACTCTACATGTGGATCATCATACATTAAATAGGGGCAACGGTAATCAAAATGATCCCTTTTGCATTTTGAGGGAGGGATGGAGGAAGCACAAAGTCCAATCTATACCATATATTTCACTCAGTTTGGTTCTAAATACTCCAACTTTTTAAGGGACAGAATTAAAAATATGTTGTAAATCTTAATTTAAATAGACTGCATAAAAACTACCACTTGTCTTAGTTTAAAACAGGAAACAGTTTCAGCAGAAAGCTGCTTTCAGCAATTTATAGAAGAAAGCTTGAATATTCTCTGTAACAATTACTTTTCTTTAAGTTGTACAAAAGCATGTATACATTTGACCCTTGAACAACACAGGGGTCAGGGTGCCAACTCTTTCACACAGTTGTCAATTCCCTCTCCTTCTACACCTCTTAGTCTAAAGGATTCATGCCAGGGTTCTTAAGAAATTCTGAGTCCTTTGTGGCTAATTAGTGTTCTCTGAACTTTTGCCAACCACTTAGACTAACTTTATAAAAAAAAATAAGTGAAGTCTCTCAGTCGTGTCCGACTCTATGCAACCCCATGGACTGTAGCCTACTAGGCTCCTCTGTCCATGGGATTTTCCAGGCAAGAATACTGGAGTGGGTTGCCATTTCCTTCTCCAAGACTAACTCTGTAGTCTCTGTTATCTATGGTTCCTGCAGCCATGGATTCAATCAACAGCGGACTGTGTTGTACTAGAGTACGTAGTATTTATTTTTAAAAATTTCTATATAAGTGGACCCCCATAATTTTTTTCATCATAAGTTGATTTTACTACATTCACGTATTAAACAATACACCCACTGGTGGCCAATACCATATATTAATGACCAAAACAAGATAAAAAGGGGGTAGCACCTCACTCCCTTAAAAAAGCCCTGCCCCTTCCCTGGATTAATGCACATGCCTTCCACTCCCCATCATTTGTCTCACTCCTTCTCCCTTTAGATTAAATTCCTCTTGCCAGGGTGAGAAGTTCATCTCTGATGGACCCACACAATCTAAAGCTGTTGTTCAAGGGTCAACTGTAGGAAGCAGTGTGTAGTCATGGCATGATCCAGGCAAACTTAGATTTGAAACTTCCTTCACTTCTAGATCATGTGATCTGCTACAAGGTACCAGACTCAATGTCTTCATGGATAAAATAGAGGAAATGCACCTTCCTTACAGAGTTGGAGAAAGTGTTAATATATATAAAGTGCTTAGTGTACTATCAGGGATTTAAGTATGTGCTCAAAAAATAACTCCCACTCACACTATGTAGAGAAAAGCTTTATAATCTTAAGGGTTTATCAGCTGGAGAACAGATGCCCTCCAGTGTTAAATGTACTATCTTCAAACAATGTCCAAGTAAACCAAGACCTGAGTAATTCAATGCCCAAAAGAAACAGATTCTAGTTGGAACAATATTTCTACTTAAAGCGAATTTTATACTGTTCCATTAGATGTACAATTACTTTCCTGTCACATCAAGATAAGCACAGGCAGAAACAAAAAGTGGTTCACGGTTTACTCTGTTTATCCGCAAAACCCTAGCACCTATGCTACATATATTTAATGGCCTATTTTAAAAAATCTAAAGCTGTTTTTATTTAAATTGAAGTACTTCCCTGGTGGCTCAGAGGTTAAAGCGTCTGCCTGGAATGCGGGAGATCCGGGTTCGATACCTGGGTTGGGAAGATCCCCTGGAGAAGGAAATGGCAACCCACTCGAGTACTCTTGCCTGGAAAATCCCATGGAGGGAGGAGCCTGGTAGGCTACAGTCCATGGGGTCGCAAAGAGTCAGACACGACTGAGCGACTTCACTTTCTCTATAGTTGATTTACAATACTGTGTTAGTTTCAGGTGTACAGCAAAGTGATTCATATATATACATATATATATATTCTTTTTCAGAGTCTTTTCCCTTTTAGGTTATTACAAAATATCAAATATAGTTCTCTGTGCTATACAGTAGGCCCTGTTGCTTGCACATTTTATATATAGTAGTGAGAGTTGGACTGTGAAGAAAGCTGAGTGCCGAAGAATTGATGCTTTTGAACTGTGGTGTTGAAGAAGACTTGAGAGTCCCCTGGACTGCAAGGAGATCCAACCAGTCCATCTTAAAGGAAATTAGTCCTGAATATTCATTGGAAGGACTGATGTTGAAGCTGAAACTCCCAATAATTTGGCCACCTGATGTGAAGAACTGACTGACTGGAAAAGACCCTGATGCTAGGAAAGATTGAAAGCAGGAGGAGAAGGGGACGACAGAGGACGAGATGGTTGGATGGCATCACCGACTCGATGGACATGAGTTCGAGCAAGCTTTGGGAGTTGGTGATGGACAGGGAAGCCTGGCGTGCCGTATAGTCATAAGGGATTTGATTTAGGTCATATCTGAATGGTCTAGTGGTTTTCCCTACTTTCTTCAATTTAAGTCTGAATTTGGCAATAAGGAGCTCATGATCTGAGCCACAGTCAGCTCCCAGACTTGTTTTTGCTGACTGTATAGAGCTTCTCCATCTTTGGCTGCAAAGAACAGAATCAATCTGATTTCGGTGTTGACCATCTGGTGATGTCCATGTGTAGAGTCTTCTCTTGTGTTGTTGGAAGAGGGTGTTTGCTATGACCAGTGCATCAAATGGCATTATTTTATCATTTTTTATAGTTGAGAAATGTTCCATTGTGTGTGTGTGTGTGTATACATATACACACACAGCACATCTTCTGTATCCATTCATAAAGCTCTGTTTTGAAGCCAGCTGTATTTTCCACACTGCTTGGCACATAGCTGGGGACTATGGGATTTCATATCATGCTGCACAATGACTCTGGTCTACCCCACTTCCACGTCAACACTCCTCTCTATTATCCTCTGTATTCTCTACAGCAGTGGCGACCAACTGATGGCCTATAGACAACTGATGATATGTGGCCCAAAGACTATACAATGTTTGCTCTGGCTCACTCAGAATTATTCTTTTTTTATTAGTTGTAAACATTTTAATAGCAAGAGATAAAATTCAAACATCCAGAATTCTGGCTTCTCTTAGAAAACTGAAGAGTTAGAAATTGTCTATAAATTCTCACATGGCAAAGGTATATTAGAGCTAAGTGGTGACAGCCTTCTTTGGATGGAACATGAGCTCTGCAGTTGACCACTCTCTACTGTTCCCTACAGCTCTGGACCCTGGCTGCTGCAGTCAGTCACATGAAGGATGTAATGAACCTCAAGTGGTCCTTCAGGGGTTTATGCTGTCCAGTTCCACTCAAGCCTTTTAACCTCAAGTTGCAAGTTTTTTTTTTTTTTTTAATTTATTTATTTATCTTGGCTGTATCGGGTCTTAGTTGCAGCACACAGGATCTTTGCTGTGTCACACGGACGTTTCACTGTAGTGCACTGAGTCTCTAGTTGTGGTGTCCAGGTTCAATAGTTGTGGTGCATAGGATTAGTTGCTCTGCAGAATGTGGGATCTTAGTCCCCCAGGATCCAACCCACCTCCTCTGCACTGCAAAGTAGATTCTTAATCACTGGACTACCAGGGAGATATCTCAGGTTGGATGTAGGCATACAGAAGGAAAATGACGTAAAGTGACATTAACTGACTCATTGTTAACCATTTCCAAAGAGTATTACAAAAAACCAAACTCCAAATGAAAGACTCTACATGTGAAATGTGAGCCACAAGTGCCTGGCACATGATAAGTGCTCAGTAAATGATAGCTGGCATTGTAATTGGTATTATTTCACTGTACTCCATTGAATAAACATAACCTCAGAGAATAGACAGGTGTTTTACAAGAAGTTTTTGAAAAATAAGAATGCAAGAGATTTGCCTCACAGGACATGAGATATATAATGAAGCTATAATAAATATTCCAGTACTATATTCATGTAACTTATATAATACTGCACATCAACTATATTTCAAAAAAAATTAAAAACAAACAAACAGAAAAACCCAAACCAAACCAAACAAAAACTCAGTACTGGTAGAAGAATAGACAAATCAATGGTATAGAAAAAAAACCCCAAAGACAGACTTAGGTACAATATATAAGAATTTAATACATGATTGAATTGACATCTCACTGCAGAAGAAAGGATAGATTAATCATTAATTGGTCCTGGAACAACTGACTGAATCCCAAATAAACTTTTTTCAAAGAAGGGAAACCTCTAAAGGACTACAAGAAAAAAAGGTAGAATAATTATTTGATATTCAGGTGGGGAAAACTTTTCTAAGTAGAAAAACCAAGAGAGAAACCACGAAGGAAAAGTTAAACAGACTTGACAAGAGAAAATAAAAATTTAGTTCAGTTCAGTTGCTCAGTCGTGTCCGACTCTGACCCCATGAACTGCAGCACTCCAGGCCTCCCTCTCCATCACCAACTCCCAGAGTCCGCCCAAACCCATGTCCATTGTGTCGGTGATAAAAATTGATGTACATTATAAAAAATATAAAAGAAATTAACTGTGGGCATTACTACAGAATAAGATTCTCCACTCACTGAAGACTTGCTGTGTCTAAGCCCATGCTCAGAGCACCATAGACTCTCTTCATACTCATGGTAACAGGCACTGTAAACACTATTTTAGCCCTACTTTACATATGAGGTTCAGAGCTTATCAGACATTAATTGAAGTAAAATACTGCAAACTTATTCTCAAAGCTATTATTAAGTATATTAATGAAAGTGTTAAGTAGTTAGTCAGACACAAGTGGGTCCCTGCTCCATCCTGGATGGGGCCATCTTTTCCTCCCTGACCTGGACACTGGTGATCAGAACATGCCCAGAGATCCTCCCTTAATTGTGGTCAAGACAGTTAAATTTCCAGACTTATCAGGCCCAAATAAGATAAAACATTCCATCACATGTTGGCGCAGGCACACTAAGCCCTAAAACCCTAAAAGGTGACACAGTATAACCTGGGGTTCATTATTCTGTATTTGTAATAAACTAGTATTGCAGTATTTGTCCTGGTCCGCACTGCCCCCTGTGCCCTGCCCCAACCCCACAAGGGTTTTTCTTGGGTGCTTGTGGGTAAGTGCCTGCACACAAGGAGAAAAGTTATATAACCTAAAACTGACAATCAATGTGTCAAATGATGCAGTACACAGGGAGGGACTTGCCACTACTTCGAAAAACCAATCCTATCCCCAGCTGGAAAGTGAAAGTGAAGTCGCTCAGTCGTGTCCAACTCTTTGCAACCCCATGGACTATAGCCCATTAGGCTCCTCCATC
Organism: Budorcas taxicolor; assembly: GCF_023091745.1. NCBI lineage: Eukaryota > Metazoa > Chordata > Mammalia > Artiodactyla > Bovidae > Budorcas > Budorcas taxicolor. The sequence continues at coordinate 98,577,145 of NC_068917.1, read as the reverse complement.
CATGGGATTCTCCAGGCAAGAGTACTGGAGTGGGTTGCCATTTCCTTCTCCAGAGGGCTGCTTCTAGTTTCCACACAGCCACTGTCCTCTTCTCTCTTGGGAGTATACTTTCACTTTGTTTAATAAAACTTCTGCTGCTTAAAAGTGTTCTATGTCGTTTGATTGAATTCTTTTCTTCGGGAGGTCAAGGACTGAGTTGCCATTTTGCTGGTAACAAAAGTGTTATGTTAGACGGTGAGATCATGGGTGATGTTTTTTTCTTGGTTTGGTTTTCCAAACTCTTCAGTATTTTATATTACATTTACTGTCAGAGAAAAGACACATTATAGAACTACTTTTTGAATTCTTTGTCACAGCTCTGTTATCTTAGAGTAAAACACGGGGAGTTCTTTATAAATAAATAAAATGGGGTAGAGAAAGAGTGATAATAACACTTACTAGGTGTCTACCAAAAGCTAGACACTGTAAGAGTTGATTTATCTGCATTATATTTCATCCTAACCTAAAGCCTATGAGGACAGGTATATTTTTTCCACTTACTGAAGGAGGAAACTGAGACTCAGAGGTTTCACCGAGCTTGCTAGGGTAGGAAACACACCTTCAACATTTGGGCTCTTCCTACTGTGGCTTCACACCTGTAGCAGAGCACTAAGCTTATACCTGCTGACTGCGTGTGATAGTATTAAAGTGTCTCTTCTTACACTAGCAGATCGTACACTTACACACCGCTTTCTCAAATTTTAGAAAAATCTCTGGAGCTCATTGATTCAGTACCACCAAACAGATGGGTGCCCATCCTGCTCTGAAACATTTCACAGGAACAAGGGTTAAAAAATTCCACTGGCAACTGGTACTTATGCTTAAAATTAATCTGTCATGACAAGAAGTATTCTACTATTTTTAATATGTTGACCTCATCTCAACATTTCTATGAAAACAAGAGACATGACACTCCAATGGTAACCAGTCTCCACATTGGAATACTTCATATTCCAAGGATGAGGTTAGAATCACTCTCCCTAAACCTTCACTCCCATGATTGATTTGCTACTATGTCAATGCTTTCCTTGAATCTTCAAGCATCATGCCTACCTCTTGAAGACGCAAAATGGACAAAACTTGTACAAGAAACACCAACTTGTAGTTTGGATATATATCACAGGACTATTAGGACTAAATTGCTGACTACTGTTTAGCTTGGAATGAGCTGAAAATTTTCTGTATGTTTTCACCTGGTTACCATCTTGATATCATGTGATTTGTTTCCTTCCTTCAGCACTTCTTTTTGAGATCCTTACAGTTTTATATCATTCTCTTAATCTTTTTTAGTCCAAATATTTGGTGATTAATCACTCATTTAAAAACATTTAAAGACCACCTATTGTATACTAGGCACTATGGAAGTTTCTGCAGAGACAAAAATAAGATCCTGTCTTTAAGGAGCTAAAAGCCTAAAGGAGGAGATGAAGTAAACAGACAACTCCTATACAGTGTTCCTAGTGTTTTCACAGAGGTATGAATTGATATTGTGCAATGTCAGAGGAGGAGCTGGGGTAATGAGGGAAAGTTTCTTGGAGGTGGTGCTCAGGAAGAATCATTAAAGACCAATAGGAGCTAGTAAGACATTGGAAGGACGTTATTTTCTGCACATTTTGGAAACTGTGAGAGTAAAAAGTGCCTATGGGAAGCGAAAACAGACAGCCATCTCTCTGAATATAAGCTATTTAGTGATGGATACAAAATGTAATGATGATTATTGTTACTGCATCCATCAACTTTTTTGATGAAGATGAGTTGTTCCAAAACCAAATTTTAAAAAACATAATTTTGCAGAATGTTGTGGCTGTTACTAATTATTTTAATAATGACCTTCCAAATACTTTACATCCAAAGAGTATTATGAACCACAGGAATGTATTTTGCTAATGAAATGTGAAATCTACTTCTTCGCATTAATCATAGAACTCCAATAAAGCAGACTCCAGGCATGCTCAACACCATCACCACAGGACTCTCTCCCTTTGGCTACATGTGAGTGAATGGACAGTGCAATGTTCCTCTTCAATCACTTAAAGGTTAATGGTGAGAAAGTCAATTTTTATCTTTGGTCTATTAGATAAGGGCATCAGTACATTAGAATTGATTTTTAGGGGCTGGAGAAAAGTGGTTAAGAAAAACAACTCAAGATGAAAAGAGTGCTTCACAGTGAGAGTCCTACATGCTCAGATACAGAAAGAGAGAGGACCAAGCCACTCCTCTGTGAACTGTTACTCCCTAAGTATCAATCCCTCCATTTGACCCTAGAAACAGCAGTTTCTTTGCTAGTATTTTCCAGGCCAGTACCACAGTCTTCTGCAGCAGGATAAAGCAAAAACAAAAAACCCCCATGGCATGTTAATTTTGAACAATAGTAGACAGTTGCAAAAAAGGAGTAAGTGTCACAACAACTTTTCACTAAAGCTTTCAAACAACATTAAATGAATTAAAGAACAATGGCTAGGGTAGACAAGATTCTCAGGGAAAATAAAAAATAAAAGGTTGTGAATTAAGGGATAAAAGATAAATGATTTTCCGGAAAAATGGACTCTAAGGAAATTTATCCATGTATTACAATTAATTTCGCTCAGTCGTATTAGACTCTTTGTGACCCCGTGGACTATATAGTCCATGGAATTCTCCAGGCCAGAATACTGGAGTGGGTAGCCTATCCCTTCTCCAGGGGAATCTTCCTGACCCAGGAATTAAACTGAGGTCTCCTGCAATAATAAGCTTTGGGAAGAATATATATTATGTTTCAAAATAAGAATATGATTGAAATAGTTATACTTGATCAAGGCACAATGTACAACACCATGAGAAAAAAACATTTTTCAATTAAACTCAAAAACTTTATCTTGAAAGAAGAAACAATGAACCTATCTTTGAAAGTGAGTGTTAGATGTATTTTTAAAATCTTTTACCTGATTTAAATAATTTAGGCACTTTTCAAGACACCAAAGGCAACAAATGCAAGATTTCAGCACACATCGAGCACAAGCATTTTCCTAGAAAGAATGAATAATGAAAATAATTAAAGATCAAAGAATCAAACCATACCAGGTAGAATATTATAAATTTTAGAAAAGTAAAAATTACGAAAAATCACAACCTATGCTTTAAAGGCTCCACACTCACCCTTTTTCCCCTCAAAATGTAATGGTTGAATTGTTTTTAATCAGTTCAATCCAACATTTACTTAGTACCTATTGCATATAAGATAGAGTATATAAGACCAACAAAGAACTTAAAAGCATTAAACGTAACAAAGGTTAGAGTCAGAATGATACAGATCCTAGTGCAATGAGAGTGGAGAAGAGAGAGAGAAGATGCCCCTTGGGAGGTTAGAGGACTCAGGGGAGGTTTCTAGGAAGAGGGGGCATTTGAGCTAAGCTATACAGAAATGCATGTTGTTTCCGCAGTTAAGGACAGGAAGGAGGGTTCCAAGGAGGAAAGTGTGAATTCACACAGAGGAATAGAAGCACAGGATATTTGGGGAAACCTGTGATTAGATAAATTTTGCCAGAGCATACAGAGTACGAGAGTGGGAGATAAGGGGACTGAATTAGATTCCACTTGGCAAGCACATGGAAGAAAACATTCACACTTGGACTTAATATCATTGGGAATTTTGCTACGTGCAGAACTGAGATCTGGAATGTGCCCACAGAAAGTCCAGAAAAGATTTTTCCTTACCTTTCCTTTGAGCTGACTGTGAATGTACATAAGGATCATTCGTGGAATTTTGACTAACGTGATAATGAAAGAACCTTTTGCCACGGTACCAAGGTGATAACGAATAAGGCGATTCACTGATGCCAGAATTGGTGTAAATGGCAAATTCCTTTTATCCCTGTTTAAAACATGACCAAAAAGACAATTAAAGGCTTGACCAGGATAGAAACATAAAAAAGATTTAGTTCAAAAGAGAGTGAAAAATTAGTTCATTTTCCTTATTCTAGTTCTATGGCAGAATAGCAAAGAAACTACAAGTGCTTCAGATGTATCATGCAAAATTAATGTTTCATTTCTTTATGGTAGTTTCATGGCATTCTTATGCTCTAATACTTTAAGTTAAATAAAACTGCTTTAAAAGCTCTTACTAATAAACAGTTACGGTGTTAATTACATAATCAGATAATGGAATGTAGAAAGATGTTAGACTTGGCACCTCATTTTAATGGAAAACTGTCAGGCCTACTGTAGTGCATAGTTAGCTCTGAAATTAGGAAAGGAAGTCACAACACCTTTTCTGATCCATACAAATTAAAGACTTGTTAACCTTTGCTAGATCCTTATATAAGCAAAAATACTGGGTTGACCAAAAAGTTCACTCAGCTTTTTCCATACCACCTTATGTGGAAAAACCCAAAAGAACTTCTTGGCCAACCCAATACATAACACACTAACTAGATTTATTTTTCTCATAAATGTAATTTAAGTGTAGCATGACTTGCTATTCTAATTAATTTTTTAAGAAAGTTACAGGAGAGAATAAAGAATAAAATAATAACCTTCCATTTTCCTACCTCACAAAATTATCAACTACACATTCTGTCATATTGAGTTCCACTTACTTCTTAAAGAAATTAAACTCTTATCCGCCTCAGTTCCATTTCCTTCAGGCATAATCACTTAGATTATCTTAAGTTTTCTTTTTTTTCCCTTGCTTTTTTTTTTAATTGACGTATAATCAACCTACAATACTGTTAGTTCTGCATATATAACAGTGATTCACTATTTCTACACATTACAAATGATCACCACAATAAGTCTAGTTGTCATCTGTCACCATACAAAATGATCACAATATTATCACCCATATTCCCCATGTGAGACTTTTCATCCCCATCATCATTCTTTTTTGTAACCGGAAGTTTGTACATTTTAATCTCCTTCACCTATTTCACTCACAGCCTCGACCCAGTCATTTGATTTTTCTCTGTATCTATGAGGCTTCCCTGATAGCTCAGTTGGTAAAGAATCCACCTGCAATGCAGAAGACCCTGCTTCGATTCCTGGGTCAGGAAGATCTGCTGGAGAAGGGATAGGCTACCCACTCCAATATTCTTGCATTTCCCTTGTGGCTCAGCTGGTAAAGAATCCACCTGCAATGCCGGAGACCTGGGTTCAATCCCTGGGTTGGGATGATCCCCTGGAGAAGGAAAAGGCTACCTATTCCAGTATTCTGGCCTGGAGAATTCCATGGACTGTATAGTCCGTGAGGTTGCAAAGAGTCAGACACAACTGAGCGACTTTCATTTGAGTCTATTTCACATGAGTCTATTTGTTATGTTTATCTGTTTTGTTTTTTAGATTCCACATGTAAGTGAAATCATACAGGTATCTGACATTCTCTGCCTGACTTATTTCACTTATTATAATACCCTCTAGGTCCATCCATGTTGTTACAACTTAAGTTTTCTGACAAGTATAAATTCTTACCTAGTAAAATAGTAGGTCACCACAGCTCCTGCCACAGTCATCTGCTGACAGGCTAAAATAAACTCACTGATCCAAATCAGGCCCACCACATGGTACCACCACATGTACTGCAGAGGCCCTGACATTTTGAACTCCACAAAGCCTTGTTCATTCTGAACAGCACTACCTAGGAAAATATCAAAGAAGGAAAGAAGAAGCACATAAAGTATAAACCAAAAAAACATGGCCATTAAATCTAGGAGATTAAGCTAATTTCCAACAATATATCCCTACCCCCAAACCACTGGCATTATTATCACAGTGTTATTTCATTAAGGGACAAAAATAATTATCACTTCAAAAGTTGTATAGCAGAACACTGTAAAATCAAGCATTTTGTTTTCCTCAAAGGCAACATATATAGCTTTTAAAAGTTGCTCTGTTTGAATGTAATTCTTACCACATTATCAGCTATTTAGTTTAGTTATGAATTTTCCAACACTTCAGTTTTCTTAAAGAGCTATTACTTGTCCAATAATTACAGATATAAAATTAGCAAAGTACAGAAATTAATATTATTTTGAATTGGTGGTGTGTTGAATGACCAGAGAAGTTACATATATGCTTATTATCCTTATACCACTTTTCACAATTAATTCCATTTAGACATACATAACTTTTGATATTGGAGAAGGCAATGGCACCCCACTCCAGTACTCTTGCCTGGAAAATCCCTTGGATGGAGGAGCCTGGTAGGCTGCAGTCCATGGGGTCGCTAAGAGTCAGACACGACTGAGCAACTTCACTTTGACTTTTCACTTTCATGCATTGGAGAAGGAAATCGCAACCCACTCCAGTGTTCTTGCCTAGAGAGTCCCAGGGATGGAGGAGCCTGGTGGGCTGCCATCTATGGGGTCGCACAGAGTTGGACACGACTGAAGCGACTTAGAAGCAGCAGAAGCAACTTTTGATATTAAGTATGGCTACAAGTAAGTCTGAGCATCTAACTATGAATTGTATCACCACTAGCTCTATATAGATTCAGGTCATTTCCAAACTAGAAAATCCCAAGGAGGCAGGCTGATCTTTGGCTGTCACTGGAGTTTGAGGCAACTCCAGAGGAGCACTGCATTCATTGGTTCAACTCAGAATGAATCTAATGTCTGAGTCAGTACAGGAGCCTACTTCAAGTCCACAACCATCTCAAAACTGGATATGATTTCAGGCCCTACCTGGTTTAGACTCACTTTGCTGGGAAAATCTAAATATCATGAATGGGGAATGTGTTATTATTATTTTTTTAACTTTCCTTTTTATATTGGGGTATAGCAGATTAACAATGTTGTGATAGTTTCAGGTAAACTGAGTGAAAGGACTCATCCATCCAAACTCACGTATCCGTTCCCCCCAAAACTCTCCTCCCCTCCAGGCTGTCATATAATATATCCCTGTGCTATGGAGTAGGTCCTTCTTGGTTATCCATTTTAAATATAGCAGTGTGCATGTGTCCATCCCAAACTCCCAAACTATCCCTTCCCCACATTCTCACCCCTGGCAACCATTAGTTAGTTCTCTAAGTCTATTTCTGCTAAGTAAGTTCATCTGTAAAAAGGTAGTGTGTTATTGAAGAGCCATAACCTCTGTTATTTCTGATGGCTTATCAGACCTTACTCCATAAATGTCTTAAGAATTATATTTCTCTGATGTTTTAAAATATTTTAATGCAAATCAGTTTCATTGCTAAAAGAAAGCAGCAACATGTCTTCTTACCGGCTGTGCCAAGAAAGAGAAGTGTCATGATCCAGTACACCCAAAACAGGACAAGAGCAAAGAAAGTCCAAAAGGGCTGGAAGACTAGCAGTGGCAAGTGAATGAAGACCTTGCCAGCCACGTGGAACAAGGCAATGGTGAGAGCAACCCGCTTGCGCATCACCAGCATGACCAGGAACAAGATAACCTGTATGCAGAAAATGGACAGGAAGGTTCAAGCTGCTGTTTCAAGCGGTAAAAACGGAAACGATGGTGGAAAAATTTTAATATAACTCTTAATTCCACTTATCATTTTTCATTATTTACTGAAAATGTCCTCTAAACGTAAACATAGAAGAATTTCTAAATTATTATTCATCCTAGAATGCTACTTTTCCATTTCCTACTCATTACAAATCAAAACATGTCGCTTGTCATCAGGATGAGACTCATAAAATTTTGTAAACTGGGGAGAAGACCATATGCTATGATCACAAAAGCACAGGTATTTGTACTTCCTCTCCCTTATTGGATCATGAGCTCCTTAAGAGCAGGGTTCATGTCAAACTTATTCACTCCCCACTCTGCCCTGGCACTTGGCACAGAGAAATGTACTTAAAAGATGATTAATAAGTATTTGCACAATGATAGCACAATGGTTTTATAGCGGCTTTATTTTTAGTTTCTAATGCTCAATGAAAAGCTTGGGATTGCTCCAAGAAGTAAACTGAGATTTTTTTTCCCCTTTTATCAGATATGAGAGGGAGATACACCAAAAATATAAATATAGATTATTGAACCATGTTAATTAATAATTTTACTGTAATTAGTATAGTAATTATACTAGTGAAGCTCATCTCTATTTTTGGAATAATGTTGTTAAAAGTTTAAAAGGAAAAAAAATGGGAAAATAGTGAAAAACAGAATGACATGAGATGGCTTATTTCTTAATATACTTTTCTATAATAAAGAGAACTGTTTTTTAAAAATAGTTACATTATTTCATGACAGTAAGATATATGTTCTTCATAGAAAATGATAATTAATATTCTAGGTGAACATTCCCTCTCAAAAAGCAGACAGTGCAGAACAAAATGTCATATCAAACAGTACCCATCAATAAGAGAAGCCTCTGAAGACTTCTGAGGAGGTCATACCCCACGGTATGAGAGATTTAACCTGACAGTGATCAAGGGTAGGCTTGCAATAGCTAGGGGTAAGGTTCTGCTTCATTAATGGTCTATAAATAAAACATTAACCTGAAAGACACACCGAGGCCTGTACTTACCGTGAACACTGTTGCTGAAATGGCATAGATGAGGAGGGCCCGAAGATTGGCCTCAGCTACCTGAGGCTGATCAGGAATAACCGTTTCTTTGGGAGACTTTCTTTGCTTTGCATACAGCCACCAGAGCACACCTGTGCCACCTGGAGACAGGAAACAATTTTGCAATAATTAGCACAAGAGAATGTGTACAATAAATCCTCAATTTTCTCGACCCTTCCTATACCTCACCATGGACTAACAGCAACAATCCATTTGACTGGGAGGTGTGTGGTTGTCACTTATTGCCAGCAAAAGGGAACTCCAATGACTCTGCTATCATCTTCCACATTACGCACTTACAAATATTTAACTGTATCAAATGAACTTCCTTTAACTATATTATCAATTCTGAAGCTGAGAGAGAGCCCAGCAAGGACAGATACCCCTGAGAGGACTAGTCACTGAAGAGAGCCTCAGCATCTGTTTAAGCTAGGGAGTGTGTGGAAAGCAAGTAAAGGGCATAGAAATCAGCAATGAAGGGACTTCCCCAGTGATCCAGTGGTTAAGACTCCACACTTCTAAGGCAGGGAGCATGGGTTAGATCCCTGGTTGGGCAACTAAGATCCCACATGTCACACAGTTTTGTGACCAATTAAAAAAAAAAAAAGAACGAAAGTTAAAAAAAAAAAATCAGCAATGAAGTTGAGGAAGGCAAAGATCTTCTTTGCTGTACAATAACCCCAGTGCTTAGTGATGACACACTCACATAGTTGATAAAATATTCATACTATGAATAAATGAAGATCAAATGAGTAGTTCCTACCATAGGTAGGAACAAAGGAAATCTTTGACAGTTTGATAGCAGTGGGCACTAGAAATGGGACTTCTTATCTCTATCACTTGCTCAGAGATTTTAGATTGAAGAGGGAGGCATAACTGCATCCAAATAAGAGAGCTGCATCAGACACCTTCATTCAATTCATTCGGCATATTTTGAGTGCCCACAGCATCTACTGTTCTAGGGGTTAAGGCCTGCATGCATGCATACTCAGTCATGTCTGACTCTTTTGTGACCCCATAGGCTGTAGCCTTCCAGGCCCTTCTGTCCATGGGATTTCCCAGGCAAGAATACCAGAATGGGTTCTCATTTCCTACTCCAGGGGATCTTCCTGACCTAGGGATCGAACCCACGTCTCTGGTGTCTCCTGCATTGGCAGGTAGACTCTTTACTAACTTTGCCACCTGGGAAAACCCCTAGGAGTTGAGGACAGAGGACAGAGCAGTAAAAAACCAAGCCCCCAACATCATCTCTCCTGGAGCTTATATAGTTTGGGGGGAACAAAAAAAATAAGGAAACAACCAAAACCACAGTATATTAAACCTTAAAAAAAAGCTGCTTAGTAAGAGGGATAGAAGTGTTAGTGTTGGGAAAGCAGTACAATTTTATATATGATGGGTAACTAAGTCCTCTCTGGGGTGAGATGATATCTGAGCAAAAGAGTCAAAGACAGGGAGAAAACAAATCTATGAAACAAAGGAAAGAGTGTTCCAGGCAAGAAGGAATAGCAAGTTCTAAGATGCTGAGATGGGGCCATGCCTAGCAGGAGAGAAAGTAAGAGGCCATTATAGCCACAGCAATGAGCAATGGAAAAAGTGATAACAGATGTGGGTAGAGCAGGAGCTGGCTTCCAGATCATACTGTAAGGCCTTGTAGGCTATGGTAAGGAAATGGGAGATTCAGAGTAGATGTATATATCTAGGTGGAAAAGAGAAATGCCTGAGAGAGAAGCACTGGGCTAAGGAGATCAACCCTGGGATTTCTTTGGAAGGAATGATGCTAAAGCTGAAACTCCAGTACTTTGGCCACCTCATGTGAAGAGTTGACTCATTGGAAAAGACTTTGATGCTGGGAGGGATTGGGGGCAAGAGAAGAAGGGGATGACAGAGGATGAGATGGCTGGATGGCATCATTGACTTGATGGACGCAAGTCTGAGTGAATTCCGGGATTTGGTGACGGACAGGGAGGCCTGGAGTCCCGCAATTCATGGGGTCGCAAAGAGTCGGACACGACTGAGTGACTGAACTGAACTGAACTGAACTGAAGATCTATGCAAATCAACTCAACTCATCTGCACTCAAGTCAAGAGTGAATAGTGTCAAAGGGAAATTCCTTAGTATTTGTAAGCAAATACTAAGCATGAGTTTTTCTTCTACTGAAGATGAGTAAGCAAAACAACTGAGTCTATGGAAAATGTTTTTGAGAAAGGGAAATACTACTTCCATTTTGGAATCTTGAAAGAAAATTGCCTGGAAAACTATTTAATATCCTCAGAAACAGGAATAAAATACATTCTTTCTAAACAGAAAAAGTTGAGAGAAAGGCTGAAGTTACAGGAAAATACATAGAATAAGATAATTGTTATGACATTAAGGACATTGTTAGTAACATCCACAGTAGATATCATTTATTAACCATTTAAACTTGTGCCAGGAATTAGCACAAACAGATGTAACCACATTTAATTACAATGCTATTAAGTGGGTATTATCAGTGCCACTTTACAAACGATGAAACTGAAAATTTAGGGAAGTTCAATAGCATGCCAAATGCCAGATATCTGGTAAGTGGGAGAGCTAGGATTCAAGCTAGAGCTAGTCTATCACTGACTCAATGGACATGAGTTTGAGCAAACTCCAGGAGATGGTGAAGGACAGGGAAGCCTGGCATGCTGCAGTCCATGGGGTTGCAAAGAGTCTGACACAACTGAGCAACTGAACAACAGATAGGATTCAAATCTACTTTTATTCTAAAAGCTATTTATCTGTTATGAACTGAACGCTTATATGTCCCCAAAATCCATCTACTGAATCCTAATCCTCACTATGGTGGTATTTGGAGGTGGGGCCTTTAGAAGATGAAGGGGTCATAAGAGTGGAGCCCTCATGAATAGGATTAGTGCCCTTTTTATAAAAGAGACCTCAGGGAGCTCCTATCCCTCTTCTGCCGTGTGAGAACAGCAATCAGATGGCTGGAAACAGGAAGTCAGCCTTCAGATGCCAAATCTGCTGGTGCCCTGATCTTGTACGCTCCAACCTTCACAACTTTGAGAAATAAATGTTTATGGTTTATAGGGCTATGGTACTTTGCTACAACAGTCCAATATGACTAAGACATCATCTGGCACACAATTAGATTTGAAGGCTACAAACTGAAATGAAAAGTGTGATGGTTGAGAGAAGGAAGAACTACAAATTAGATTAAACTGGAATAACAAAATTAAGTAATCAAGTACAGAAGTGATACTGAGGAAAAGTCAATCAGTGATATAGCAGATAAACTTGAAGAGCTCTTCCTGAATGTAAAGAAAACAACAAAAGGACTAAAAATGCTAATTTGGTAGATGACTGGAGAATAACAAGAATCTTAAGTCAAAAACCACTAGAATAGAAACAATAATCAAACACAGAAATAAAGAAAACTTTTCAAAGTTAAAAAAGATCCTCCCTTGGATTCATGTCAATGTATGGCAAAACCAATACAGTATTGTAAAGTAAAATAAAGTAAAAAAAAAGATCCTCCCAAAAAGATCATAGGCAAACTTAGTTAAGATTCTGAACTAGACAAAAATTTTAAGTTGTAAGTTAGAAATTACATAAACATCTGGTAAGTCAGGCAGGTTATGGGCAAAGGAACAAACTTAGACTGATGTCAAAGTTCTCTGAAATAAAGTATAGATATAAAGCAACATATTGTACCTCAAGAATTTTATGTGCAACAATTTTACATTCACATATGATGACAAAGGCAATCTTAGATAACCAAGAATTCAGAATATATACAACCCACAAGTCCTTCATGAATAAATTACTGAACTCAGATTCTAGTCAGAACAAATATGAATTGAAATTAAGAACTCAAGAACGGACTTTTATAAAAATAGGAGCAGAATAACTGAATCACTCTGCTGTACACCTGAAACCAACACATTGTAAATTGACTATACTCTAATAAAAAATAAAAACAGGACCAGCAGTTATCGCTAAAACCAAGTAAGGAGACTCTTAAGGCAAAGGTAAGCAAAAGTCTTAAAAAAAAATACAACAAATAATATTTTAACTTTAATAATAACCTGAACATGAACACTCAAATTATTTAATAAGAGACAAAAAGTGCAAATGGGCAGAAAGAAATAGAATTAGAAAGGTAGAAAAGTTTATGCTAAATTTAAGGGGAGAAGGACTCAACAAATACTGCTTCCTTTCGGCCTTTAAAAATCACAGAATTCTAGACTGAAGAATATTTTCTGAAAATGTATAGGTTACCAACTGCAGAAGTAAAAATAAAATGTATACTATCCAAAGCAAGGGTGAAAATAACCAGAGAAAACATAATTCATACAGCAAAGAGAGATAGGGAAAACAAAATAAGGAAGCATAAATTTAAGGAAAACATAAAACAGATGACATCAGGGGTGACAAAGGAAAAAGTAGCTTACCAAGTGAACCCAGGATGAGCAGAAATGTTAAGATCCACACAAGTATTCTCGATATATACCTGATTATCACCATCAAAATCATGGACAGAACTGTAGGGAAGATAAAGGACACACAGAATATCATTTGAAAACATTAGAAAATACAAAGAGAAACTCTTTCAATTGTTTTCTCCTAGGGAAAATAATTTGTTGCTATTGACAAGTTCATGACCCCAATTTTGGTAAGAATGGAAATTGGCTGCTTTTGTACTTTGACTTGAGTACTTGTGTCACTTGAACAGCATCACTTAAAACCAAAAGCACTTAACTGTGGGTTGATAAACGACAGAACAGAATACATGCAAATGCATATGGTGATTCAAAGACAGCACAGAACTGTTATGGATTCACCACAGGAAGACATCAGAACTCGCATGCAAACAGAGATGGCAACACATAAAGTGCAGAGAATGACATGCCATGTTCGTGACCAGAAAATTACCAAACACAGACAGAGATCAGTTAAATTAAATGCTACACTTCCTTGTGCCATCTATGTGTTTCAGGACCAACTTCTCTGATGTTTGTTTCAGCCAACAAGTCAGATGGTATATTATCTTTTTCTGTTTTTTTCTCCTCTAAAACTCCAAGATGTGGTCTGACTCTATAGAATAATACCCTGAAAACTACTGAAGTCAAAATTCCTGACCTTACTTCTCAACTGGGGTCAGGAGTCTTGATTGAGAAGCTCTTCAAAAAGGAGCAAAGCTTAGTTGAGTTATTTAGCCAACTCCTATACCCACCCCAATGTGACAAAATCTTGAGTGAAAAAAATCTCAAAACAAAAAACTGAGAGGATTTAACCCTTGCATAGGGAAATTCATTTCGGAAATCATAATTTGTTTATCTCTAATTATTTAAAGTCTTGTTTCACAAACAAATGAATAAAGATCTTAAACCTCAAAAAGAAAACTATTCTAATAAAACATGGAATTCCAATGACTTAACAACATTATCAGCACTACATTTCTAGGTTTGGATTTTTTTTCTTGGTTCAAGTATTCAACTATTTCAGAAATCAAATAATTTTTACATAAGGCTAGACTAATAGTCAAGTTTTCTTGGGCCATTTGCAAAGCCAACTAAATATTTGGGATCTGTGACTAGGTAATGTTATTGAGGTACTCACATTTGCAATAAATGTACAGGAACCAAAAACAGATGGGAGCGTTTCAAATATCACAGAAATAGCTTTTCATATGGACAGCATTATTTCAACTGAGTCAAGTACTACCTAAGCAAAAAGAAAATACTCTCTAATGACAAGACAGAAATACAGCTAGTCTTCTCAATGACTATAATTGGTGTTAACAGGCATAAACACTCATTTTACGTATATAATGAAATAGTTCTTTGGTTCCTACTACAGTTTACTTCTTCCATATAAAAAAGTCTATAAATTCTGATATGGCTACATACAGTTCTAGGATAATATAGGGAACTAAAAACTTGAAAATCACATTTATTTATTTATTTTATTACCTATATATTGACCGAAAAACTCACTGGCTAACAAGTGGAGAGTTCCTAATTTTTCCAGCAATACAGTAACATTAATTGTATCAATGAAAAAATTGTATAATCCAAATGTAACCTATCAGAAATTTATGGGTTTTGATGGAAATATATGAGAATATATAACCTCTTTTTATAAGCAAGTAAGCCTTTGGGAATCATAACTAAAAACAAAGGGGTACTGACTCATTAAAAGAAGCCTCCTATTATCATACTAAATGTTATTATAGACTTAGTAACCAAAGTTTGGGAATATACCAGTTTTCTCCAATGAGAGAAAAAGAAGGGAAATGAGTTTCAGATATATATATATATTCCTTTAAAAATATGTGTATACTTGTAACTATATATAATCTGAAACAATTATTTTGGCTATGGGAAGTTAAACAATTTACAAGTATCCCCAGCAGTATTCATATTTTGGTTAAAAGAACAGTCTTCTACTGTAAAACTATGTAATAGCTAATAATGAGAAAAACAATTACCTAGTGATAACAAGCAAAGTCCCAATATAATTTCTTTGCTGGTCATTACTCCACTAATCAGCCTGTGTAAGACACTATTGTCACTGACAAAGGTGATCAGGGCCTCTGCAAACTTGGCATAGCAGGAAATGTTCACAGGAGCACAGCGATGGAAGAATGGAATAGGTGCACTGGTGACACAAGAAAAAAAAAATCAGAAAAAAAATTACTCCTACTTAATATAAATGCCACATCAAACACACAAATGAAAGGTGAATATGACTGCAATACACTCCACCCTCCACACATCATATGGGAGCTAAGAGCTGTGAGCTTAATGCTATGAAGATGACTGTCATGGGGCGTGATGCAAATCTTACCACAAGCTTATCAAAGAGGGTGGAGTGCATATTCCAACAGAAGACATTACCCTCCCCTTCTGAAAAGAAACACACACACATATACACACATACACAACTACCAAAAACAAAACCAAACACTTAACCTCCTCAGCCTACACATCTATCAATCAAGAGGCAGATGACAAAACTTACAAACATATACTTTATTGAACTCAAAATTAATTTTTGCCATAAGCTATTTAAAAATAAAAAAACATATACTTTTGCTTGAAATGTGCCACCATTAATAGAATATTTGCTCTATCAGAACAACATACAAAACCTTAGATTAAAAAAGGTATTTGAGGCACCAGTTTAATAACTCATACAAAGTAGTCATACCAAGACATCAACATACAGCAGAATATGCAGCTGTTTGAAACAATAACTATGAATGCTAGCATATGGAAGAACTTATAACAATACAAGGAAAAAAAAAGAAAAACTTATATCTAATGTGATGATTACATCTCTGTATTAAAGATCTAAGAATGAGAACAGGGGAAAAACTCTAAAGAAAAATCTCTGCTTTGTTATATTCATGGGATTATGGACTATTTTCTTTTCTTTTTATATGTTATTATTATTAGGAGATTATTTGTGTCCAAAAATGAATCAACTATATAGGTTTATACTAGCTGCAGCTCTTACTTGTGAAGGAACATAGCTATGTATAAAGCATGGTAGAAGTATAGTTTGTTATAACATGGTTCTATTTTAGCTTCTGAAAGCATGTGTGCATTTAATTAATGAGAGATTTTAAGCAAAGCTCTATGAACATGCCCTCAGTTATGATTTGTTCGAATTCTAAAAGAGCCCACATGTGTCCCTATGCACAACACATATTTACATGTGCATTAAGTTAAAATTTAGTCATTACTAACATGAATCCCTCATTTTCAGAATTATGTATAGGACTTTCAGTCATAGTTCTGCAAAGCAACTTTGTATGACCTGAAGCAAAACACTGTTTTTGTTTCCTTCCTCAAAAAACAGTAAGAATGTATCTTTTGAAGTAAGAATATAAGTGAACTATATATTGATTTTCCTTAAATATTGGTACATGAGCACCACTGGGAGTAAGAATAAACATCTTCCATGCTGTTAAACTTTACGGAGCAATAAAATAATGTAATTTTAAAGATCTAGCCTTATCTTACTTATGCTTTAGAGTAAAATATATCCAAAAATGACAATGATAGGCATGCTTATTTTTTAAAACTGCTTCCAAATACAAATGTGGGTGTATTTGTATACACCTCCAAATGGTGTTGGGGAAAGATAATGCCAAAGATTTGATATTTTGACACAAACTGCAGAAAGCCAGAGCATTCTGATAATGCTTGAATTACAGGTATGTAAGTCACCATTTTTTGATCAAAAGTTGTTTCATGAATGATTTGAAAATATATATTAAGTTATAGATTGCTTTTAGATAAAATAGATTTAGTTAGAAATACTTTAAGAATCAAAAAACATTAACAAGTTCTTACTCAGTGGAGACTAACCTGGGACAGAAACCTTTAAACTAACAACTGTGTTGTGACCCACAACTGCTTTTTTCCTGATACTGTCCTTGCCAGGTTAATGTCCCCGTCTAAGGACTTCTAACCATATTTTAAGCCTGGTTCTCTATCCTTCAAAACTAAAGTCCTCTCTGGTCTATGAATGTCTACATCTTCATCTGCTTTATTTATTATCCTAAAATCTCTGATGTCAACTCTGTTTAACTCACCTGCCTCCAACCTTGAACATAAAATACATCCACCTAAGAACACTCATGTTCTGTTTGTAATTTCCACCAATTTTCTTGGTCTTACTCCCATTTTCCTTTTTCCTGTCATGTACCCATAAACCTCACATTCTGTCAAGAAGTGGCTCCTCCTAAATCTCCCATATCCTAACAGGATGTTGATATATTTTTTATACTCAGATAGAAATACACATCATCTCCAAAAGGGAGTGGAACCTGTGACAAAGGAAACTGGACTTGGGTTTAGAAGCCCTGGGTGATTCTAATATTATATAGCTGCAGGTCACTATGTCTTTCTGCTTTTCTCTCCCTCCATCTGTCAGCTGAAAGGGTAGGAGTAAGATCTCTGTAAGTCTTTTCACATCATCTTCATCATCATGTTACTCACAAGTCAATGATTCTAAATTAATATAAGCAGGATGCCCAGTAGCTTTAGCTTTTTTCTGCTTTTCAAACTTAAAATGAGGATAGCTGATTTGAAAAGGGAAGAATTATAGTCTTAAAATTCTAAGCCTTCATTTTTATTTAAGGGGAAAAACTGAGTGATATCAGCTCTGAACTTACCCTTTCAAGTCATTTGTATACTGTATATAAACACTTGGTCAATTAGAAAGAATACTTTTATAAGCATCCTTCAAAGAAGTGGAGTAAAGTAACAACAGTTTGTTGCCTTATAATTCAATCTATGTCAGTTAAAAAAAAAAATCTGACAGCTCTAAAATTAAAGGTATAAAAATAGTACAAGCTGATTAACTACATTGTCTATCTGATGGTCAAAATGGTCAAAGTCTGTTCTTGCGGTAAGGAATAACAGGTAAATCTAGTGTCACAGAATAAAAGAAATAGAAGGCAAACAAAAGAGAAGATAACATTTGGACACAACAGCAAAAATGAAATTAAATACTTAGCTTCAAAATAAAAAGTATTAGATTCCTTTGTCATTCTTTATTCTCAATTCAACTCTTTCCCAAACAAAAACAACTTGACCAGTCACAAGTTTTTAATACTTGAATTGCTTTACTATTTAAAAATTATAAGTAATCATGGCATTGAAATGGTTTGTCTTATATTTTACCACTTAAATCCCATGTGATATAATGAATTTAAGACGAGCTATCTGATTTTGTATATCTCTCAAGAAAAATTACACTTCTGAGAGCCTAGTACATGAGATCATTTCTGCTTTAGTGTCTAACCCAAATGACACACTCTGTGCTTCTTAATTAAGAGGAAAAGCATAAAGAATTCTGTTTATAGAAAGTCTTCTACCTTTTAAAGCCCACAGAATATTGAATCTTTAAGAAGTCAATGTCATCCCATTAGGAACTAACTGATGCTGTTTCACATTATTGAAACAGTAGTCAACAAGAACAAATGAATCTATAATGAGTCTTTTAAAGATTTTTTAAATTAGCCACTCATAAGAAAACTGTATCTTACCTTGGCAAACATATTGCCATTTATCTGCCTTTAAGTCCAGATTATCACAGTTAATGAGCTCCGTCAAAGTATGATGACAAACATATGCCTTCCTTCATAAGATGGAAGTCTGCACCTCACACAACTATTTCAAACCTCCAGGTTATAAATAAGCCATTACACTTGATTTCTAATTAAATTTTTTTAAGAAATAAAACAATTAAAAAAGGTTCTGGCAATATCTCTATAGCAGAGCAAAGGCAGGAAATAAGTAATCAAGAATCTAATGGCACTATGCAGTGATGTTCACGTTTCATTTTTTTTCTTTTCTCTCCTCTTTCATTTCTATACTCCCTTTCCCCCGCTTCAAACTAACTGTGGTATAGACTTTACAAGATCTTAAATTCAAATTCTGATTCTCAACAGTTAGTTGTGTGACTTCGAGCAATCTATCTAACCTTTCTCTTATAAGGGACAATATCCTTACAGGGTTTTGAGAGAGTTCAATGAGATAACACAAGAAACTTAAAACAGTGCTTGACACCCAATAGATGATTTGTAAGTGTTAATTCACCTTGATTCTTCACTTAAAAATGTAGATATATAGTATTTTTTTTCATGACTATTAGTTTCTTAGTTCTGTATCATGTTAATTCTCCAACACTTAGTGTCCTTTCTGGCCTCTGAAAGTATCAAAATAAATGTTTGTTTGATGAATAAGCTGAAGTTATGAAATCTGTTTCTAGTACTGCAGTTTTCTCTAGCTATACTCAGAACTTTAAGCATTATAAATATATAGGCTGGCTAGAACTCCATATGGCTACCATGTTCAGCATATCACCAACAGAGTTCTGAATCTGGATACAATATGGCCCTTTCTAGGCACTGGTTTGTAAAATTCAAAAGCTCTTAGGAACAGTAACCATTTGGCAATTGTGTGGCACTAGTGTTTTACAGTAAATTAGTTTACCACTGTTCTTCTTTAAAATAGACACTACCTTCATCTGCAGAAAGTTCCTGAGTACCCAGGACGGATGAGGAGATGGGAAGGTTTTAGACGTTGATATAGATAATACTCTGAGCCAAACACCAAGCACAATAACGTATGTTTAACACATAGTATCTTATTTCATTCTTACAGCAATTCCATGCAAGAGGTATTGATATTTCCACTTTATATATGAGGAAACTTGGTTTACTAAGAGCTTAACAGACTTGTGTATGCTGAGAGCCATTTGCCTGCATCACAGGTTTGCCTAGTGTTAATCAGAAGTGTTAGTACGTATAAAAAAGTCAATCAAAGTATAGTCCCTACTCTTTTTAAGGACAGAGACTAGATCTTACTCATCTTTGGAGATTTGGTATCTATGTGTGAAACAGGGTAGTGACCTAAATTTTTTATTAAAACAAATTTATTGTTTTCTGATCCTCTGACTTTGCTTTCCAGATACTAGATTTACTGTGTACAAGGTCTTGATTTGCCTTCCTTCTGTCAATTATCTCTTCTCATTTACTTTCCAAAAAGGTGAGTTCAGACAAAAGTGATAGATTGTAAACTACTAACATAAGTTAAGCATGCTGCTGCTGCTGCTGCTAAGTTGCTTCAGTTGTGTCCGACCCTGTGCAACCCCATAGACGGCAGCCCACCAGGCTCCCCCGTCCCTGAGATTCTCCAGGCAAGAACATTGGAGTGGGTTGCCATTTCCTTCCCCAATGCATGAAACTGAAAAGTGAAAGTGAAGTCGCTCAGTCGTGTCCGACTCTTCGCGACCCCATGGACTGCAGCCTACCAGGTTCCTCCGCCCATGGGATTTTCCAGGCAAGAGTACTGGAGTGGGGTGCCATTGCCTTCTCCTAAGTAAAACATGAGGATCTTTAAATAAAGTATAAACATTTATATAAGCAGTTTTCAGACAGTATAGATTTATCATTGCATCTTGGATTACTAAGACATTAGGGGATAACCATGCTACCAAACCTGTCCATCTCTAACATTCAAGCCCCTAATTCTATGTTTTCCGTCCTAGTGAATGCTTTTAGGATGCTGTACATGAGACATCCATGAGTATGCAGCCAAGACTGGATCACCCAGCATAACCAGGAACAGGGAGTCCTCAACATGGTAGAGTCAGAGGTCAAAGGTGCAGAAGGATATGCAGTATGAACTGCCCTCTACCCTAAACCCACGTAAATTATACTAGAGCAGGCAACTTCATTCTCATACCATGGCTTTTTCATACCTATTATATTTATGCCTTAAAATAGTGACTCTATACTCAAATATGCATTTAAAATAGGCGTTAGCAGTTGAGTAGATAAGAGAACAGAGCTTTTCTTATTTTTACATTGATAATTTTCTCTTTTCTTTATTGTCACAGCCTCCCTAATATTCTCAATTTTCATGACTGGAGTCTCCCTACCTATTGGTCTAAGCAGATAATTTGTAGGTCCTTCCTATTTAGTATCTTTTAAAACAGTCCCATTGTTTTTATATCTGTAGGCTTTAAATTTTAATTTCAACAGCAACTTGACAAAACTAAAAGAGCAGGAAATCAATTAATATGTCCTTGTCAACTTTTCAACAGAAAATTTCAAATTCAAGTTAATGAAGCATAAGTAATACCCCTAAGTCAGTTGAAAGAAAGGTGACATAAGGTAAGAATTTTAACCAATAGCTTTCTATAATATACTAAGATACAATAAAAAGTGGTTTTGACTCAGTATCCCTGGGAAATATTCATGTCATACATGGTTAGTGATATATGCTAAGCTTCTTAAGATCAGATATACTCCAAATAGTGTATACCTAATTCTGAAGATATATTCTACAGTGCTTGAGAAGCTATTTCCTTTTTAAAAAAAAATCAATTTATAATTTTAAAATTTGCCTCACTTAAAACTACTCTGAGATCTGTCCAAAAAAAAAGAAAAGATATCTAAGGAATTCCCTGGCATCCCAGTGGTTAGGACTTCATGCTCTCACTGCTGAAGGCCTTGGTTGATCCCTGGTCAGGGAACTAAAACCCCAGAAGCCCAAATCTGTGTGACATGGCCCCAAATTTTAAAATTCTTTCAAATAAACAATATTTCTTTGTTTGTATCCATTACATATAGTAGGTACTTAACAATAAATGTTTGTTGATTAGGACAAACAGCTTATTACAGAGAAAGTACCTACAGGATATAGCCAGAAATAAAGTATGGAGACTAATCACTGGCATATTTTAAATTTATAAGGGTAATTTAAAAATAATACCAGTTAGGATGATCAACTTCAAAGAAACTTCAAAGAATCTTTTGAAACTGTGAGACCTGACTTCCAAATTTTGCTATAAGTTTTATAGTATCAACAGCTTTCTATACTTGAAAACTATGACATTAAAAAAGTGAGGGACTTCCCTGGTGGTCCCATGGTTAAGCCTCTGCCCTTCCACTGCAGGGTGCATGGGTTCAATCCTTGGTAGGGGAACTAAGATCCCACATGCCACTAGGCGTGGCCAAGAAATAAATTAATTAATTAATTAAAAAAATTTCTTAAAGTGAGCCCCCCAAAGAAATTTAAAGTATTTGAGAATGAGAAATGTTGTTTGCCTGTGTGTATGTGTGTGTGTGTACTTTAAAATAACATGAAATTCATGTTGTCATTTCTATTACTTCTTTAAAAATTGTAAAAGTACTGAAACTGGGCAACAGGTATCATCAAGTCACTCTTTTCTCATAACATATACAGTTTAAAACCTACCTACAAAAACAAAAGTCACAAGTTAATGAAATACAATAAAATTTACCTCGCTGGAACAGGTAGTTTGGGGCAAAGACCTTTTACTTTTGATGATGCATATTCAGAAGGCTTTAGGTCATAGCTGCATAGTGCTGAGCCTGTTGAAAGAAAAGCTATATGTTAGCTAGCAGAACAGAGTCTGAATAAATTCTTTTCTAAATTTTCTAAATTCATTTAAATTTTATTTTATAGGTTAATATTAATTCAACATATACAACTTTCAAACATTATAGAATTAATAAAAGTTTGATTTGGTCTAATAGTATCGATCCTCAATCATTTGAAACAGACTCTTCTCTGGAAACTTATATATAAAGTTTAATTAACAGTATTAGGGTAATAACAGTAAATACTAGAGCATCTTCATTGAGTGTCATATGTCAGGCCCTATATAACATACATACACACACATATAATTTTATAAAGAGTCAACTTTCATTGTAACTGACCCAACTCTGTCCAGATATGTCTTCAAACAATGGAAAAAACTAACATGATAAAAATTCTCCAGAAGAAACCAAGAGTTTTCGCCAGCCCTAGTGCTTCTGAGGGTTAGGCTGAAACCAGCCCATTTGTGAGGCTCGTTCGGTTCCCCATGCAGGTTTCTCATCCCAAGAGAACTGTTGGGATGAGCAAAGGACCCGTTTCCTCCTCCCATCATGCTGTGAACTCACTGGTGGGGTGAACTTCTTCTCTCTCATATATATAAATTATATAATTTACTTTAACTTTACTAGGCAGGCATTATTAAGCCCACTTAACAGAGGATAAAATAGAGGCTAAGCGATAAGGTAAATAACTGACATAGCTAATAATCAGTAAAGCTGGGATTAAACCCTAGATCTCTTTGGCTACAAAACTCTTCTTCAACTACATATGTCATCTCTCCTTCCTATGCTTTCCACTACTAAATATTTAAGATTACTTCATATAGCACATAGTATTCAGATAACACATTACTTTTTTCTTATGTAAGAGGCATGAGACAGTAACTGTAAATAAACTGAACTAACTGATCAAATCAATCAATTGATCAAAGAGTCTCAGTTTTCAGATAGTTTAAAACAGCTTAAATTCAGTCTTAGATTGGTTATTTTCTGACTACATGGCCAATACATACATACATATATATATGGGCTTCCCTGGTAGCTCAGCTAAAGAATCTGTCTGCATTATAGGAGACCCCAGTTCGATCCCTGAGTTGGGAAGATCTGTCGGAGAAGGGATAGGCTACCCACTCCAGTATTCTTGGGCTTTCCTGGTGGCTCAGTTGGTATCTGCTTAGAATCTGCCTGCAATGCGGGGGATCTGTGTTCAATCCCTGGACTAGGAAGATCTCCTGGAGAAGGGAATGGCTACCCACTCCATTATTTTCGCCTGTAGAATAGTCCACAGGGTCATAAAGAGTTGAACACAACTGAGTGACTTTCACTTTCATTTATATATATATATATATATATATATATAATTTGGATGGATACAGTACACCAAATCCTTGATTAAGTCTTATCCAAACAACATGCTAATTTTTCAATATGGCAACTATGATAAAGTTCATTGTACAAAGACATTGTTAGCTAGGGACATTTAGGCTTTAGTTCTAATTTTGCTCAAACCAATTATATTATATCATGTAAACTGTTTGTATTTCATTATTGACGTTCTTACTAGGTTACTAATTTGGGCAAATACTTTATTATTAAATACAAATAGAATGGCTTTGCATTTATATTATAGCAATAATGAGATTTTACACTGTATCACATGGAATATGTTTAAAATATAATGTGAAGGCAGATTTTAACACTGAATTAATTGTGAAAACATCATGTGAGGACATGAGAAGGAACTAGAATGGAATACAGAAAAAAAGATTTGTTGGGACAACAAAATGGAGAGGTTTATTTCATTTACATGTTATGCTTTCAATTTACATCTTATACTTTCAATCAAGAGAGTTTGAGAAAGCCACAAACCTGCACTACATCAGTAATGCTGCCCCCAAACCAACCTGTTAAGTGTTTGAATATGTGGGCTTAGTAGCATATTTACATAAATACATGTAGCATCTATTTTATATCAAAATATCTCAGGTAATTGGGCAGTGTAAAATAATTTTAAAGAGATACTTGAAAGTTGCATGGCATTGTTCTTCAAGATTCTGCAGCTCTTAAGATAGACTCAATAGGAAACTAAGTTTCTAAAATTGTTTTTTCTATCATTCTCTTCCATTTTAATGACTTAGTTAAACATGAATATTAAGCATCCAACTTCTAAAATCAGGCTTTCATGTTTAAAGGTAATACCACTAGATACTATTTATAGCAATTTTAGAGAAAATATGACAGCCATGGCAAGCAAACACTTTAGATTAATTGTAAAATAGTTGGAGTCCTATTACAGAATTGCTCAAGAAAAAATAGCCTCTGTGCCAGTAACTGCAGGGCAAGCACCCAATGTGACCATCAACTTCCTGATCTGAACTGTCAACTTACTTCTTTCAGAGTCCAAGATGGAATTGATTTGCACAACACGAAAGGCCCTAACTAAAGCATATTGTGTCAGTGCTGTCAAACACACTGCTCCATTTGAATTCAGTGAACATAATCTTCATCCCCACCCTTTTTTCATTTTAAAAAAGGAGGTCAGCAGGTGCAACAGAGTTCAATTTTATAAAGACTTTCCCAGGATAGTGCTCAATGAAAGGATAATAGCCTTATCTCTGATGGTATTCTGGGACAGAGGCCAGTACTAAATAGATTCTGTACTAAATAGATTAAAGGAAAAAGATCTTTACAATGTGCTGGTAGTAACAATCAGAAGAAACCTTATATTGCTTCCTACTTAAAGGACTGATGGACAGAGAAGCCTCAACGAAGAACATTAAAACAACCCAGAAATGGCCAATGTTTTACAAGTGTTTCTCTTTTCATGTGTATTGCTAATGTATTTTTAGTGAACTCTTAAGGTAGTATCTATTTTATTTTTTTTAGTAGTATAAGTATAGACATAAGATGTCTGGTTATAAACAGCAAGATAATTTTTTTCTTCTACTGCAAAAAAACAGGGAAATAACCGTGCTAGAGTAATGAAAAGTCTAAAGCAAAGAACAGAAGCTTATCAAAAGCATATCAGAGGCAATCCATGCAACTCAGCCAATGTTATTCAAAAGCCATCAGAATGAATGATATAAGGAACCTAACTTGGGTATATAAGCATTTATCTTGGTAAACAGTTGCTATAGTCCCCAGAATGTTAACTACTACAATATTTCAAATGTCTTATAATAGTTAATTATTTATTTTTTAGCTCAATATCACTTATAACAACTTCACTAAGAGGTATGTTTCCATCACCATGCTCCAAACATTACAGATGAAAAAAAGCAAGTCATATTTCCAAGGCCTTTTAGGAAATCACTGACAAACTAAGAAATAGAATTCTTTACCTGCAGCCTACAATGCTTCTTCTGTGTCTTTCCTAATAATCATAATCAGACAAGTATTCAACATGCTCCTGAGAAAAAAATGTACATTCCACAGACCCTGCAAAGATAATACGTTTGAAAAACATTTTTTTCCATCAGTTCAGATCAGTTCAGTCGCTCAGTCGTGTCCGACTCTTTGCAACTCCATGAATCGCAGCACGCCAGGACTCCCTGTCCATCACCACTTCCAGAGTTCACTCAAACTCACGTCCATCGAGTCGGTGATGCCATCCAGCCATCTCATCCTCTGTCGTCCCCTTTTCCCCATGCCCCCAATCCCTCCCAGCATCAGGGTCTTTTCCAATGAGTCAACTCTTTGCATGAGGTGGCCAGAGTACTGGAGTTTTAGCTTTAGCATCAGTCCTTCCAAAGAACACCCAGGACTGATCTCCTTTATAATGGACTGGTTGGATCTCCTTGCAGCCCCAGGAACTCAAGCGTCTTCTCCAACACCACAGTTCAAAAGCATCAATTCTTTGGCGCTCAGCTTTCTTCACAGTCCAACTCTTGCATCCATACATGACCACTGGATTTCATCACCCACTCTCTAAACCTGCTCTGCCTCTTCCCGTTTTAAATCTACCCTAGGTAATGGCTCTACCATTCATAAAGTTCCCAAGATGAAGTATGGAAGTCATTCGGTATCTTCTTTATCTACAGCTTCCATTTATGTCTTCTCATACTATTCAAGAGATTCAAGATACCAAGTCCTGACAATCAGACCTTTCTACGTTATTTTTTAAAAATAATTTTTATTTAGTTATTTGTTTTTGCCTGCATTAGGTCTTCATTGCTGCACACAGGCTTTCTTTTCGCTGCGACGTACGGGCTTCTCATTGCTGTGGCTTCTCTTGTTGCAGAGCACAGGCTCCAGGGCACTCAGGCGTCAGTGGCTGCTGTGCACAGGCTCAGCAGTTGTGCACACAGGCTCAGTTGCCCTGCAGCACACAGGATCTTCTCAGATCAAACCTGTGTCCCTTGCGTCGGCAGGCGGATTCTTCACCACTGAGCCGCCAGGGAAGTCCTAGATCTATGTCATTTCAGACCATCGTGATCTCTTATTGGGTCAGTTAAACTACTCTCTCAGAGGGTTTCTTACCTCCATCCTGCACACAACCTTCAGAATGATTTCTGAAAACTTAGGATTCGTTTATTATACCTCCGCTCTCAGGACAAATTCCAAACTCCTTGGCTTCAAGGCCGTCCTAAGGCAGGGCTCTACCTAAAACCCCAGGCTCATTAATAAACTACTTATAATTCTTGCGGTTGCTCAAGCTTCCAGGCTTTTGCACATGCTATTCCGTCTGCCTGAGCTGTCCTTTCCTAACTAGCATCTGAAAGAGTGTTCAAGTTTGAGGAGAATTTCTACAAACTACAAGCTTTGCCCCCTCCGTCAAGTCTTATCTGATGCACCCAAACAAAGCTATTTACTTCTTAGCTGTATTATAAAACACATATTATTTTATAATTTTTTAGTTTGCATATCATTTCTATCTTTAGAATGTGAGCTCTTTGAGAACTGGGATCTTATGCCTACAAAATACCTGGAATTTCTATTTCCTGGCACACAGACAGCACTCAAAAGCCATCTGTTGAATAAAACAGATATCCTGATTAACAACAACAAAAAAGAATTATTTTAACCTCTTATATTTTGGTGTTATATGTTATATATAATGATATATGCTTTTCACCATTCACTACAAAGTATACTATCTAAAATAGGATTTCTAAACCTTGGTATTAACACAATTCTCAGGCAGTTCTTGGTTGTAGGGAGCTGACTTGTGCATTTGTAGGATGTTTATCAGCAACCCTGGTCTCTGTCCACTAGATGCCAGCAGCCTCCCTGTAACCTCTCACCCAACTGTGACAACCAAAAAAAAAACCTCTCCTGACACTACTAAACATCCTGGATGGGGGAGAGGGAGGAGCTAGCTGTGGCAGGTGCAAAAGTCACCCTTAGTTAAGAAATACTAGTTTAAAACATGAAATTATTTGAAATAAAGAGTTGGCATTGGCGGCTAATTCTTATTTTAAAATTTTGTTTGATTTACTATCTCAATAACATTTTTAGGATACACCAAGAGGAAAAAAATAGTCCTTAAAACACATGGTTTAGAAAATTGTAGTTAATAAAAAAGAAAATCTTTCAATGCAGAAGTTTTTGTTATTAAGAACAAATGACGTGAATATAAATTCAATGAATTTAATTCCTTTCTAAGTAGGAAAGCATTCTGTATTTATATGCCAGAAAAGAGAAAGACAATTTTCCAATTTCCATTTCTAGTAACCAATAAAAAGGATGGACATATTTGCAATTCCCAAGAAGCACTATTAACTAGCTGGAGATATGCATCTGTGATCACTATGGGCACATACTAGGTACACAATAAATATCTGCTGAGGGAATTAACTTTGGCCATCTTTGTACAAGACTCCTACTGTATTGCAGAGGATAAAGAGAAGTTTGCCTGTCTACTCTAACACAAGCTCCTTACACATGGCGACTATACCTTGTTTTTGTCTTTCTGGTACATATTTAATGGGTACTAATTAATTATTTGTTGAATAAAGTAATTACTTAGAATTATATGACTAAACTTAAGAATTTCCCCCTCTTTTTAACAGTCAAGTCTCCCTTGATGATCTCTGATTTGGAGGCAATTAAATCAATTGCTACAGTTGTTCATTTCACTCATTTATAAATAATAACCAATCTTTTGATATACTGTGGCCAAAGAGAATCCATACTAAGCAACTATACTCCAATGAAAGTTAAAAAAAAAAAAAGAATCCATACTAATTCTGTGGTTTAAGTTATAGTGTAACTGACTGGTAAGAAAAAAAAGGCAAACAATAATCTGATTGCCTATTCATACTAACTCTACACTAACCAATTAGATAACAATAATCAAAAGGCTTGTTAGTATTCACATATTTTATCTGAATGGATCACATACTCTCTCATGATTTTCACCAATGATCACTGAAAGCACCAATCCGTATGGCTCACCTTAAAATGTGAACATGGCCCAAACGGCAGGTCATAAAGCACTCTGAGTTTATACAAGATACAGTACACTGAAGAAGAACTCAAGTAGGAGAGCTATAAACCGGACACAAAAGAAAAATAAGAAACCAGCCATTTTACTACAGTGTTAGGGAAAACAAAGTAATATTGATACAACAGTTTGATAAGAGTAATACAAGAAATAATATGGAATTCCATGTAAAATACTAGCACCAACTGAGAACAAGCAGTCAGCCCTCAACTTACAGGTTATTCTCATTTCTAAACTTTTGTGTAGAATTTAGACTGTATGTGGAAAGAATAAAATGACATGCAAAGCATGGGCATGGCACATGCCGCTGTGCACAGCACAAATAGGTATTATAAATATGTTGAAACAAAACACAGAGCTTCAGTCTGATTCGCCTATTCAGACTCAAATGCCCAAGCTGAACATCAGGGACAGTGGAGTAAAGTGAACGGTGGACTATGGACCAGAGGTGGTGGTAGGACCAGATTCAGAAGAGGGAGAGGAAGAGGAAGAACATCTGAGCAGGTATCATCTTCCCTTCCCTTCACCATCTGTCATGATTTGAGCCCAGCGGATGATCTGGCTGGGCTGAGATGAAACTTTCATGTAAAGCTGAAGTTAGTGTCAGAGGGAGGAAGATTCCTACCCACCCCATACAATGTACACATTTTTGAGTTTTCCAAAATAATGATAGTAAAGGAGGAAATAAACTTGTTCATCAGAAACGGCAGGGAAGGAAAGTTGATGGATTCATGCTCTGCTGAAAAATAAGACCTCAGATGGGAGCTCTCACCAGATGGTTTTCGTTTCCTCCACAGAGCATCAGGTTAGGAAAGAGGAAGAAAAAGAGACTTAAGAAAAGAAAAGCATGAATAATCACTTGGAGAGTATGAATAAGAGAGACAAATAAATGAATAAGATGAATTACTTAGAGATGAATACAAAGAACTGATTTCACAGCAATTCTAGTGCAGTTCAGTTCAGTCGCTCAGTCGTGTCCGACTCTTTGCAACCCCATGAATCGCAGCATGCCAGGCCTCCCTGTCCATCACCATCTCCCAGAGTTAACTCAGACTCATGTCCATCAAGTCGGTGATGCCATCCAGCCATCTCATCCTCTGTTGTCCCCTTTTCCTCCTGACCCCAATCCCTCCCAGCATCAGAGTCTTTTCCAATGAGTCAGCTCTTCGCATGAGGTGGCCAAAGTACTGCAGCTTCAGCTTTAGCATCATTCCTTCCAAAAAACACCCAGGGCTGATCTCCTTTAGGATGGACTGGTTGGATCTCCTTGCAGTCCAAGGGACTCTCAAGAGTCTTCTCCAACATCACAGTTCAAAAGCATCAATTCTTCAGCGCTCAGCCTTCTTCACAGTCCAACTCTCACAGCCATACGTGACCACAGGAAAAAGCATAACCTTGACTAGACAGACCTTTGTTGGCAAACTAATGTCTCTGCTTTTCAATATGCTATCTAGATTGGTCATAACTTTTCTTCCAAGGAGTAAGTGTCTTTTAATTTCATGGCTGCAGTCACCATCTGCAGTGATTTTGGAGCCCCCAAAAATAAAGTCAGCCACTGTTTCCACTGTTTCCCCATCTATTTCCCATGAAGTGATGGAACCAGATGCCATGATCTTCATTTTCTGAATGCTGAGCTTTAAGCCAACTTTTTCACTCTCCTCTTTTACTTTCATCAAGAGGCTTTTTAGTTCCTCTTCACTTTCTGCCATAAAGGTGGTGTCATCTGCATATCTGAGGTTATTGATATTTCTCCAAGCTAAACAGTTTGCCTGCTGGTGGCAACTCACATGGATACAGAGTTGAGCAAAGGATAATGTGTTAAGAGAATGAGAAATTATTCAGTGGCAGTAGAGATGAAGAGGGACATTCAGTCTATTATTCTTTCAAAAAACATGAATCATTGCTATGTGAGATCCTATATTAGGGCTTGGATATTCAGAGATAAATAGAGCATGATTCTGTCCCCAGGAAAGTCCTGCACCACTGCAGCAAGATGATAAACAAAGCACCAAAGAAGTTTAACACTGAATCCTAATGGTATCTGGCACCTCTGATTTTTAAAGGCAATTGTTAAATTGTTTTATTCTCTAGCATCACATATTTATATTTATGTCTGTATATGCTATGGCTCGAAATAATGAAATGCACATTTATACATCTATCAATCAATTGATGTACTTTTATATTCATCTGAAATCTGTCTTTTAAAGCTCCCTGTAATATGGCAGTATCTCTACATAATCAATCTAATTTTCAGCTATTTCTTCCGAGCTTTCTATTCTAGTCAGACATATTTGACAGACGTATTCCACAAACTTAAGTGTCCAAGGAAACAACTCCTCTTTCTTGTCCAAAAGAAACAAAGAATGGAGGAATTATCATTTGCCTGATAAATGCATTTCTTACGTTACTACAGGAACTAAGAGCTTTTCCTTATACTGATTTCAACTATTTGTAAAGGTAATAAAAGTTCACATGAATGGATGTTTAAGTGCTAAAAAGTACCTTCAAACGTTGTCATGGAAACTTAAAATTCTGAAAAGGATTTATATTATCTTTTCCTTCTGGTAAGAAAAAATGTTATTTGACCTTGCATTTTAAAATAAGTTTTAAAATTATCATTAAAAAAGTTACTACCTCAAACAGGATTCTCTCTTTCATAAACTTTTAAATTATGGTAAAATACATATAACAAAAATTTTATCATCTTAACCATTTCTAAGTGCAGATTTCAGTAGCACTAATGTATATGTACATTAATGTACATTCACTATGTACATACACTAAGTTTTCATTAAGTACATTATTGTGCAATCATTAGCATCATCCATCTTCAGATCTCATCTTGCAAAACTGAAACTCTTCATGTAGAAATCAGTAACTTCCCATTTCTCTCTCCCCACAGCTCCCAGCAACTACCAGTCCACCTTCTGCCTTTGACCACTCTAAGTATCTCATTTAATAAGGGGACTCATACAGTATTTGTCCTTTTGTAACTGGCTTATTTCATTTAACCTAATATCTTCAAGGTCCATACATACTGTAGCATATGTCAGAATTCCCTTTCTTTTTAAAAAAATTCTGATGAAAACATTAACATAAAATGTACCATAGTAAGCATTTTTTAAAAAGTGTATGTTAGTGTTAACTGTATGTACACTGTTGTACAACAGAGCTCTAGAATTTTTTCATCTTGAAAAACTGAAACTCTATACCCATCCAACATCATCTCCCTATTTTCCATCCCCCTCAGCTCTTGCAACCACCATTTTACCTTTAAAGAGTCTGACTTTCATTTATTTATTTATAACTTTATTTATTTATTTATGGCTATGTTGGGCTTCCCTGGTGGCTCAGGGGTAAAGAATCCGCCTGCCAACGCAGGAGACATGGGTTTGATCCCTGGGTTGGGAAGATCCCCTGGAAAAGGAAGTGGCAACCCACTCCAGTATTCTTCTCTGGAGAATCCCATGGACAGAGGAGCCTGGCGGGCTCCAGTCCATGGGGTCACAAACAGTTAGACACGACTTAGCAACGAAACAACAACGTACCCATCCCACATCATCTCCCCATTTCCCATCCCCCTCAGCTCTTGCAACCACCATTTACCTTTAAAGAGTCTGACTATTTTATTTATTGATCTATAGCTTTATTTATTCATTTGTGGCTGTGCTGGGCATTCGCTGCTGCGCAGGCCTTTCTCTAGTTGCAGTGGGTGGGCTTCTTTTTGTGGAGCATGGGCTCTAGGGCACACGTGCTTCAGTAGTGGCTGCACGTGAGCTCAGTAGTTGTAGTTCCCGGGCTCTAGAGCACATGTTCAGTAGTTGTGGCGCATAGGCTAAGTTGCTCTCCAGCATGTGGGATCCCCTGAGATCAGGGATTGAACCAGTCTCCTGCATTGGCAAGTGAACTCTTCACCACTGAGCCACCAGGGAAGCCCCTGACTATTTTAGGTACTTCATGTAAGTGTAATTGTGCAGCATTTGTCTTTCTGTGACTGCCTTACTTCACCTGGCATAATATCCTCAAGCTTCCTACATATTATAGTATATGGCAGGATTTCCTTATTTTTTAAGGCTGACTAGTATTCCCCTGTATGTATATATCACATTTTCTTTATCCATTCATCTGTCAATGGAAATTTAGGTTGCTTCTACCTCGTGGCAGTGTAACAAGACTGTGTAAATATCTCTTCAATATCCTGCTATCAATTCTTCTAAAAGTGGAACTTTGGGGTCAGATCTATTTTTCTCCAAGACAATTTTTTAAGAGTAGTTTCAGGTTCTCAGCAAAACTGAGAAGAAGGTACAGAGATTTCCCATAAACCTCACACCCCCACATAATGCCTAGCCTCCACCATTATCAACATTCTCCCACCAGAATGCTATGTTTGATACAACTGATAAACCTACTGACAGATCATAACCACCCCAAAGTCCATAGTTTACATTAGAGTTCATCTTTGTGCTTTACATTCTGTTGTTGTTGTTCAGTTGCCCATTCATATCCGACTCTTTGCATCCTCATGGACTACAGCGCGCCAGGCCTTTCTATCCCTCACCATCTCCCAAAGTTTGTCCAAGTTCATGTTCATTGCGTTGGTGATGCCATCCAGACATCTCATCCTTTGACGCCCTCTTCTCCTTCTGCCCTCAATCCTTCCCAGTATCAGGGACTTTTCCAATGAGTCAGTTCGCATCATATGACCAAAATATAGGAGTTTCAATTTCAGCTCATTAGTCCTTCCAACAAGTATTCAGGGTTGATTTCCCTTAAGATTGACTGGCTTGATCTCCTTGCTGTTCAAGGGACCCTCAGGAGTCTTCTCTAGCACCACAGTTCGAAGGCATCAATTCTTCAGCATTCTGCCTTCTTTATGGTTCAGTTCTCACAACCGTACGTGACCACTGGGAAGACCATAGCCTTGACTATAAGAACCTTTGTCAGCAGAGTAATGTCTCTGCTTTGCAACACACTGTCTAGGTTTGTCATAACTTTCCTGCCAAGAAGGAAACGTCTTCTGATTTCATGGCTGCAGTCACCATCCAGTGATTTTAGAGCTCAAGTAGAGGAAATCTGTCACTGCTTCCACATTTCCCCCCTCTATTTGCCATGAAGTAACAGGTCCAGATGCCATGATTTTAGTTTTTTTAATATTTAATTCTAAGCTAGCTCTTTCATTCTCCTCCTTCACCCTCATCAAGAAGCTCTTTAGTTCCTCTTCACTTTCTGCCATTAGAGTGGTATCATCAGCATATCTGAAGTTGTTGCTATTTCTCCTGTCTATCTTGATTCCAGCTTGTAACTCATTCAGCCCAGCATTTCTCATGATGTGCTCAGCATATTAAACAAACCGGGTGACGGCAGAGAGCCCTGTTGTACTCCTTTCTCAGTCTTGAATGAATCAGTTGTTCCAAACAAGGCTCTATCTGTTGCTTCTTGACCCCCATACAGGCTTTTTTCAGGAGACAGGTAAGATGGTCTCGTATTCCATTTCTTTAAGAGCTTTCCAGTTTATTATAATCCACACAGTCAAAGGCTTTGGCATAGTCGATGAAACAGAGGTAAATGGTTTTTTTTTGGAATTCCCTTGCTTTCTCTATGATCCAGTGAATGTTGGCAATTTGATCTCTGGTTCCTCTTCTTTTTCTAAATCAAGATTGGACATCGGGAAGTTCTTGGTTCGCATAATGCTGAAGCCTAGCATGAGCGATTTTAAGCATTCCCTTACTAGCATGGGAGATGAGTGCAACTGTCTGATGGTTAGCACATTCTTTAGTACTACCCTTCTTGGGAACTGGGATGAGGATTGACCTTTTCCAGTCCTGTGGCCATTTCTGGGTCTTCCAGATTTGCTGACATTGAATGCAACACCGTGATGGCGTTATCCTTTAGGGTTCTGAATAATTATACTGGAATTCTGTAGCATCCACTAGCTTTATTAACAGCAGTGCTTCCTAAGCCCCATTTGACTTTGTGCTACAGAATGTCTGGCTGGCTCTGGGTGGCTGACCACACCATTGTAATCATCCCATCCATCTGGATCTTTTTTACACAGTTCTTCTGTGTATTCTTGCCATCTCTTCTTGATCTTTTCTGTGTCTACTAGGTCTCTACCATTTATGTACTTTATTGTTCCCATTTGTGGGCAAAATGTTCCCTTGATATTTCCAATTTTCCTGAAGAAATCTCTAGTCTTTCCCCTTTTGTTGTTTTCTTGAAGTTTTATACACTGTTCATTGAAGAAAGCCTTCATATCTCTCTGTGCTGTTCTTTGGAAATCTGCATTTAGTTGGCTATGCCTTTCCCTTTCTCCCTTGCTTTTCACTTCTCATCTTTCTTTAGCTATTTGTAAAACCTCCTCAGATAATCATTTTGCCTTCCTGCTTTTCTTTTTCTTTGGGAGGGTTTTGTTCACTGCCTCCTGCACAGTATTACAGACCTCTGTCCATAGTTCTTCAAGCACACTGTTTGCGAGTTATAATCTCTTGAATCTATTTGTTACCTCCACTGCATATTCACAGGGGATCTGATTTAAGTTGTACCTGGCTGGCCTAGTGGTTTCCCTCACTTTCTTTAGTTTAAGCCTGAATTTTGCTATGAGAAGCTGATGATCTGAGCCATAGACAGCTCCAGGTCTTGTTCAGCTTCTCCATCTTCAATTACAAAAAATGTAATCAATTTGATTTCAGTACTGGCCATTTGGTGATGTCCATGTGTAAAGTCGTTTCTTGTGTTTTTGAAAAAGGGTATTTGCTATGACCAATGCATTCCCTTGGCAGAATTCAGTTAGCCTTTGCCCTACTTCATTTTGTTCTCCAAGGCCAAACTTGCCTGTAACTCAAGGTATCTCTTGACTTTCTACTTTAGCATTCTAATCCTCAGTGATGAATAGAACATCTTTTTGTTGGTGTTTTGTTGGTGTTAGTTCTAGGAGGTCCTATAGGTCTCCATAGAACTGATCAATTTCAGCTACTCTAACATTGGTGGTAGGGGCATAGGCTTGGATTAATGTGATATTGAATGGCTTGCTTTGGAAATGAACTGAGATCATTCTGTCATTTTTGAGGCTGCACCAAAGTACTGCATTTCAGACTATTTTGTTGATTATGAGGGCTACTATATTTCTTTTCACCAATCCAAAAAACAATAAAGATTCCTTTAAGAAATTCAGAAATTTCAACTTATGGATACTTTTAACATTAAAGTGCTCAGGCCCCTACAAAAAAGGCTCCCCCTCGATTATAATTTTATAGTTTCCTATTTATGTTTTTAAATTATCTTCTTCATCCTCTACTCCTGTGCTTTTTGATGTTGACATTGTTACTTTTTTAAATGCCTAATCTGCTAACTTATTTTGCAAACAGTTGCCTCAAAAGCCTAAGGGTGCCTTTATCACTAGGCACCAATCAAAGAGGTCTGTTTTCTCAAATAATGTTTATTCATTAACACTCCTGAACAACAACTTTGTGCAAGATACTATGGGTAATACAAAGCTGCAAAACTCACTGGAAGGGGCTTGTTAACGAGACCTATTAAGGTCATACTCAGTATCACATTCACTTACAAGGACAGGGGTCTGGAAACAAAGGATGAAAACTGGGCATCATGGAGCATTTTCCCCCAGTGGATCATCACAGCAGGCAACGCAGCCACCAAGGAACTAGCTCTCTTCTGGCCTTCCTGATGATATGTCAGGTTCAAGGACCAACACTCACATCCAGTAAGTAGGTCCAAGAGAACATGTTAGAAAATAGTTCAATACTAGACCATAGTTTTGAATGCCAGGGTAAGACCCATAGACTTTGATTGTATCTTTTTACCACTGATTTCTGAATAAGAGATTAATAAGGAAGATTAACACAGCAGCAGTATGTAAATTCAGTACAAGTTAGAGTTTGGAGACAGGAAAAGTATTACATTCATTGGTAGAATAATAACAGTGATGATGATGTAACAGCAGTAGCCAATCCTTTTTTTTTTTTTTAACAAGTTATATTTGCCCAACACTGTTCTAATCATTTTTCATGTATTAACTCCTCATAACAATTCTACGAGGTACTTCAGGTACAAATACACCTGTTTCATAGATGGGGAAATTGAGGCATGGAGAGATTGAGTAACTTGCCCAGGGTCTCACAGATATTAAGTAGCAGGACCAACATCTGAACCCAGGCAATCTGGTTCCAGAGTCTATACAATTAACCACTCAATCATACTACCTTTCAGAGTACACTATACATGCCTACATTGTCTGATATTATAGGAAAGCCCTTAAGGAATAACTTATCCTTCCCTGAAACCTGATAATGATAGAGCTGACAGTCCTGGTATTAGACTCAGCAAATCAACACATGTATGAGAGAATGAGATCTTAAAAGAGTAGTTGGTAACTGTTTATTCAGTGCTCACCAAGTATCCAGTACTCTTCATGCATCATCTCATTTAATCCTCATACCAAACTAAGAGAGGGGCATTATTTGAAACCTACAGTGTCTCAGATGAGTAAGTCTAGGCTCAGACAGGCTATACCTTCTGTCCCTCATTACAGAGCCAGTCAGTGACAGAAGCAGAATTAGAATCCAGATCCAAATCAGTCCCATGCTCTTCGTACTATCTGATGCTGACAGACAGGAATACCACTGGTGTGGGAGCCTCCATCCTGCTCCCTCAGAAGGCTAGCACCTCCATCTGAAACACTCTAAACTCTAGAACCAGGCTGATGTATAGTTATGTTCCCGGGCTATTTCTCCAACCAGCCAGAAGTGATAGCAGGTGGATGCCTGAGTCAGCTCTTGTTCAAGGCGAGAACTACCCTGTGATTTGGGCAGGACAAAGGCAACTCTCCAGATTCACGCACACAAAATACAAACATGAAACCTCATGGAAAAATACAAGCTTGAGGGACTATCACTATGCAGCCTTCCTTGAAGAGAGGTTTTAAAAAAAACATTCTCTGAAAAGAAGTGCTGTGAGTCATATGGAGCTGAGGATAGCACCTGAAGATTAGCAACCTAGGAGAAGAAAGCTGGAGTTCAGGAAATTGAATATGCTTATTTTCTCAGGGAATTCCCAAATATTTAAGCTCAAGGTTTCTCATAACTTATTTCTTTGAAAAATGATTAAGACATAATGCCTAATTAAAAAAACAAAACACAAAATTATATATACAATTAACACACTGAAAAATGGTGGAAGTTTTTTGACTTCATTATTTTTTTCTGAACTTCTCAAATTTCCTATGATAGATACATATTATATCCAGGGATAAAAATAAACTAACTTTGAACCTATACTTAAGGAGGGGCAGAAAAAAACACCAAATTTCCCATACAGTAGTCTAATATTTCCCAAATACTCAAACAGGCTACATCAAAATCACCTGAAACATTTGTAAAAAATACAAATTTTCAGGACCCAAAGACCTACTCAGTCAGAATTTCCCTGGGCGGCGCCCAGGAATCTGGTGTTTCAACAAGCTCCCTAAGTGACTATAATAATTTACATCAAGGAAGTCCAAAAGTATCTTCACTTTTCTTTTTCTTTCTAAGATTCTATGATGATTTATTTAATGCTAGGACAAATTTATATTGAAAGGCAAACACATAATATTTAACAGTGACTGTACTATAGACTTGGAAAGCCTAATGTCTCACCATTTATCTCTGCAAACTTCTGAACATCACTTATGGTTTTCAGTTCTTGTCTTGGACATGCTGCTACACACAGTGCTACAGACTTGATCTTCCGGTTTATCAAGTCCAGATTGCATGGATCCAAAAAGAATACATACCTAAAGCATGAAGAAAAATGTTGAGATATTATTTCACAAAACATAGTCTGGCTCACTGCATATTTGAATAAACCTAAGAGCAAGGAACATCTCATTGCATTCTACTTAACAAATTTAATCATACATGAACAAACATTTCACAAATCTAGTCATATACTGATTTTTAAAAAAGTAACTGCTTATAAATATACTCAACAGTAGGGATGGAGGAACTACAGAACTCATTTTTAATGATTTTTTTAACATTTAAAATTTTGTAATGTGTATTTTGTAATCAGAAATTATCTATTTTAGGTTTTTTTTTTTTTTAATAACTAGCTTTAGTTTTCTTTTTTGACAAATTGTACCCCCCCAAATTACTGCTATATAACATGAATTATACTTTATACATAAACTTTAGTGAATACACAATCATATATAAAGCATATCATTATAAAAATGAACAAACATATATAAGGGTAGCCAAAATGACTGAGTAAGAAGACCCTGAGCTTATCTCCTCATGTGGGCACACCAAAATGACAAGTATTTACAGAGCAACTATTGATGAGAATGGCCTGAAGATTAGCAGAAAAGATTTTCCACAACTCAAGATATAAACAAGGAATCACAGTGAGATGAACAGAGGGGCGGAGACACGGTGCAGGCAAGATCCACATCCCTGGGTAGGCAACCCACAAATGGCAGGATAATCACAACGGCAGAAGTTCTGCTCAAGGAGAGAAGGATCCAAGCCCCATAATGGGCCCTCAGTCCAGGGACTCTGCACAAGGAAAACAAGCCTCCGGAATATCTAGCACTGAAGATGAGCAGGGTTTGCACACAGGGAAGTCAGAGGACTGTAGCAAACAGAGACTCCACTCTTAAAGGACACACACAAAACCTCTCAAAACCCAATATAAATGCTGCCTACAAAGGAGCACTTCAGATCTAAAGACAGATACAGACTGAAAGTGAGGGAAAGGAAAGAGGGATTCCATGCAAATGGAAACGAAAAGAAAACTGGAGTAGCAATACTTAGAACAGACAAAATAGACTTTAAAACAAAGACTGTACGAAGAAACAAAGAAGCATGTTACACAACGATCAGGGATTGATCCAAGAGGCAGATATAACAATTGTAAATATACATGTACCCAACATGTATTTTGGGGGGAAAAATGGAAACAGTGACAGACGATTTTCTTGGGCTTCAAAATCATTGTGCACAGTGACTGCAGCCATGAAATTAAAAGACACGTGCTCCTTGGAAGAAAAGCTATGACAAACCTAGACAGTATATTAAAAAGCAGAGACATTACTTTGCTGACAAAGGTTTGTAGCATCAAAGCGATGATTTTTCCAGTAGTCATGTATGGATGTGAGAGTTGGACCATAAAGAAGGTTGAGCATTGAAGAATTTATGCTTTTGAACTGTGGTGCTAGAGAAGACTCTCGAGAGTCCCTTGGATTGCAAGGAGATCCAACCAGTCCATCCTAAAGGAAATCAACTTTGAATATTCCTTGGAAGGATTGATGCTAAAGCTGAAGTTCCAATACTTTGGCCACCTGATGCGAAGAGCCAACTCACTGGAAAAGACCCTGATACTGGGAAAGACTGAAGGCAGGAAGAGAGGTCATGAAAGAGGATGAGATGGTTGGATGGCATCACTGATTCAACGGATATGAGTCTGAGCAAACTCAGGGAGATAGTAAAGGACAGGGAAGCCTGGCATGCTGCAGTCCATATGGGGTCACCAAGAAGCAGACACGACTGAGCAACTTTACAAGGTACCCAACACTTAAACACATGAAGCAAACATTGGTAGACAGAGAGAGAAATTGACCGTAACACAATAATAGTAGGGGACTTTAACACCCTACTTACATCAATAGACCAAAGTCAATAAGGAAACACTGGCCTTAAATGACACATTCAATCAGAACTTAACTAATATATAGAAACCATTCTATCCAAAAGCAGCAGAATACACATTATTTTTGAGTGCACATAATGAAACAAAGTCTCAGATGGGCCACATGCTAACCCACAAGGCAAATTTCAGTAAATTTAGGAAGACTGAAATCATATCAAGCACCTTTTCTGACCACAAAAGTATGAAACCAGTAATCAACTACAAAAAAAACCCCTGCAAAACTCATAAACATGTGGCGGGTAGACAACATGCTACGAAACAGGCAATGAAGACATGGTACAGGCCAGATCCACACCTCTTGGTAGGCAGCCCACAAATGGGTTGAAATCAAAGAGGAAATATAAACACGCCTGGAGACAAATGAGAACAGAAATACAACAATTCAAAATCCATGGCATGCAGCAAGAGTAGCTCTAGGAGGAAAGTTTATAGTGATTCCAGTTTGCCTCAGGAAATTTTAAAAATTTCAAATAAGAAGCCCAACCATACACCTACAGGAACTGGGAAAAGAAGAACAAACAAAACCCAAAGTTAATAAAAGGAAAGAAAGAATAAAGACCAGAGCAAAAATAAAATGAAAGTGATAAAAAAATGATAGAAATGATCAATGAAAAAAATTGTGGGTTCTTTGAAAAGACAAACAAAACTGATAAGCTTTTAAGCCAGACTCATCAGGAAAAAAGAGAAGGCCCAAATAAATAATGTCAGAAATGAGAGAAAGTTACAACCAATACCACAGAAATACCAAGGGTCACAACAGATTACTATGAACAATCATATGCCAATAAATGCAATCTAGAAAATAAATAAATTTCTAGAAACATAAATCTCACAAGACTGAATCAGGAAGAAACAGAAAATAAGAATATACTGATTACCAATAATGAAATTGAATAAGTAATCAAAAAACTCCCAACAAACCAAAGTCCAGGACCAGAGAGCTTCACAGGTGAATCCTACCAAACACTTAAAGAATTAACACCTAGTCTTCTCAAGTTAAACCAAAAAATTGAAAAGGAAGGAATGCTTCCAAAGTCATTCTATGAGGCCAGCATCATTCTGATAACAAAGCTAGACAAAGACATCACAAAAAAGGAAAATTACAAGCCAGTAACACTGATGAACATAGATGCAAAAATTCTTAACAGAATATCAGCAAACTGAATTCAATACATTTAAAAGATCATTTTAAATTTAAAATGATCAAATGGCACTTATCCTGGGGATGCAAGGATGATTTAACATCTCTAAATCAATCAATGTGATAGACCACATTAACAAATTGAAAAATAAAAACCACATGGTCATCTCAATAGATGTGGAAAAAAACTTTGGGCAAAATTCACCACCAATTTGTGATAAAAACTGTCAATAAAGTGGGTATAGAGGGAACATACCTCAAATATAATAAAGGCCATACAGGACAAGCTCATAGCTAACATCATACTCAATGGTGAAAAGCTGAAAGCATTACCTCTAAAATCAGGAACAAGACAAGGGTGCCCACTCTTGTAACTTTATTCAACATAGTACTGAAGTCCTACTACAGAAATCAGACAAGAAAAAGGAATCCAAACTGGAAAGGAAGAAGTAAAACTATCATTGTTAGCATATGACTTAAAACTATGTATAGTAAATCCTAAAGATGTCACCGAAAGCTATGGGAACTCATCAATGAGTTCAGTAACATTACAGGATAACAAAATTAATAAACAAAAATCTGCTGTGTTTCTATATACTAACAACAAGCTATCAGAATGAGAAATTAAGAAAACAAGCCATTTACAATTGCATTAAAAAAAAAAAAAAGCACTAGAAATAAATCTAACCCAAGGAAGCAAGAGAGCTACATTAGAAAACTCTAAGACAGTGAGGAAAGAAACTGAACATGATGTAAACAAATGGATACATACATCACACCCAGGTAATGCTGTTGGTTTAAAAAAAAAAAAAATCCACCTGCCAATGCAGGAGACACAAGAGATGCTGGTTCAATCCCTGGGTCAGGTAGATCTCCTGAGGAGGAGGAAATGGCAACCCACGCTGGTATTCTTGCCTGGAAAGTTCTATGGACAGAGAAGCCTGGTGGGCTACAGTCCATGGGGTCACAAAGAGTCAGACACAACTGAGTGTGCATACACATGCACTCATGGACTGGAAGAACAACTACTGTTAAAATTACCGTATTCCCCAACACAATCTACAGATTCAATGCACTTTTCATAGAATTACAACAAATAATTCTAAAATTTGTACGGAAACAACAAAGCCACAAATAGCCAAAACAATCTGACAAAGAAGAACAAAGCTGGAGGTGTCACACTCTCTCATCTCAAAGTGTACTACAAAGCTAAGGTAATCAAAATTGTGTGGTACAAAAACAGAAAAACAGAACAATGCAACAGAATAGAGCTAGAAATAAACCCATGCACTCATGATCAATTAATCTATGACAAAGAAGACAAGAATATACAATGGGGAAAAGACAGTCTTTTCCATAAGTCATGTTAGGAAAACTGGACAGCCACAGGCAAAAAAAAAATCAAACAACTACTTCCTCACACCATATAAAAATTAATCTCATAATGGATTAAAGACTTGAATGTAAAATCTGAAACCATAAAATTACTAAAAGAAAAGATAGGCAATATGCTCTTAGACATTCATCTTAGCAATTTCTTGGATCTGTCTCCTCAAGCAAGGGAAACAAAAGCAAAAATAAACTAATGGTACTACATGAAACTTAAAAGCTTTTGCAAAGCAAAGGACCTATCAATGAAATGAAAAGTCCAGTTATTGAATGGGAGAAGATATTTGCAAATGATATGTCCAATAAGGGGTTAATATCCAAAATATACAACGAACTCATATAACTCAACATCAGAAAAACAAACAACTCAATTAAAACATGGGCAGAGGAGCAGAACAGACATTTTCTCAAGAAGAAATACAGGTGGGCAGTATGAACATCAAAAGATGCTCAACATCACTAATCATCAGTGAAACAAAAATCAAAACCATAATAAGATATCACCTCACACCTGTCAGAATGGATATTATTAGAAATACAACAAGTAACAAGTATTGGCAGGGATGTGAAGAAAAGGTAACTCTCAAGTTTTATTACTGCGAATATAAATTGGCACAGCCACAATGGGAAACAGTACTGAGGTTCTTCAGAAAAACTAAAAATAGAACTACTGTGTGTGCACAGTAGTTTCTGACTTTTCTCGATCCCATGGACTGTAGCCCATTGGGCTCCTCTGTCCATGGAATTTTCCAGGCAAGAATACTGGAACAGATTGCCACTTCCCACTCTAAGCAATCTTCCTGATCCAGGGATTGAGTCCGTGTCTCGTGCATTGGCAGGTGGATTCTGTGCCACCTGTACAATCCAGCAATTTCACTTCTGGATATTTTTCCCAAAGAACACTAAAACACTAATTCAAAAAGATATTGCTGTTCAGTTGCTAGTCAGTCAGTTCAGTCGCTCAGTCATGTCCAACTCTTTGTGACCCCACGAATCACAGCACGCCAGGCCTCCCTGTTCATCACCATTTCCCGGAGTTCACTCAAGCTCATGTCCATCGAGTCGGTGATGCCATCCAGCCATCTCATCCTCCGTCATTCCCTTCTCCTCCTGCCCCCAATCCCTCCCAGCGTCAGGGTCTTTTCCAATGAGTCAACTCTTCGCATGAGGTGGCCAAAGTATTGGACTTTCAGCTTCAACGTCAGTCCCTCCAAGGAACACCCAGGATTGATCTCCTCTAGAATGGACTGGTTGGATCTCCTTGCAGTCCATGATACTTTCAAGAGTCGTCTCCAACACCACAGTTCAAAAGTGTCAATTCTTTGGCACTCAGCTTTCTTCACAGTCCAACTCTCACATCCATACATGACCACTGGAAAAACCATAGCCTTGACTAGACGGACCTTTGTTGGCAAAGTAATATCTCTGCTTTTTAATATGCTATCTAGGTTGGTCATAACTTTCCTTCCAAGGAGTAAGTGTCTCTTAATTTCACGGCTGCAATTGTGTCCAATTCTTTATAATAGTACCATTCATGTAGTACCATTTGTTTATTTTACACATCCCATGGACTGTAGCAAGTCAGGCTTTCCTGTCCTTTACTATCTCTTGAAGTTTGCTCAAACTCATGTCCATTTGGTCAGTGATGCTATCTAACCATCTTATCCTCTGCTGCCCTGTTCTCTTTTTGCCTTCAATCTTTCCCAGCAACAGGCTCATATCCAGTGAGTCAGCTCTTCGGATTAAGTGACCAAAGAATTGGAGAAGTGAAAAATATATATACCCCTATGTTTATTACAG
Source organism: Budorcas taxicolor (assembly GCF_023091745.1). Lineage (NCBI taxonomy): Eukaryota > Metazoa > Chordata > Mammalia > Artiodactyla > Bovidae > Budorcas > Budorcas taxicolor. Next base: position 98,532,209 of record NC_068917.1, on the reverse strand, counting down.
CATTATTCACAATAACCAAGATACAGAAGCAACCTAAGTGTTCATCAAGAGAAAAATGGACAAAGAAGATGTGCATGTATGTATAATGGAATATTACTCAGCCATAAGAAGAATGAAATCTTGCCAGTTGTGACAACATGGAGAGACCTAGAGACTATTACACTAAGTGAAATAAGTCAGACAGAGAAAACTATCATATGATTTCACTTACAGGTAGAACAGAAAAAATGAAACAACTGAACAAACATAGCAAAACAGAAACAGACTTACAGATACAGGGAACAAACAGGTGCTTTCCAGAGGGGCTTGGGGAGGCAGGGGATGAGTGAAATAGGTGAGGGAGATTAAAAGGTATGCTCAACTTCCAGTTATTAAAAAAAAATGAATCATAGGAATGAAATGTACAGCATGGAGATCAGAATTAATATTGTAATATCTTGTATGGTGATAGATGGTAACTACTTATCATGGTGTATATCTTGTAATGTATGAAATAACAAATCACTATGCTGTATACCTGGAACTGACATCGTGTAGTAGGTGAATTATCCTTCAATTTAAAAGAGAAAAAGAAAAAAAGAGAGAAAGAATTGCCTGTAGGTCTAGTAGTTAGGACCCCACATTTTCACTGCCAAGGGCCCATGTTCAATCCCTGGTCTGGGAACTAAGATCCCACAAGCCAAGCGGCAATGTCAAAAAATAAAAGTGGGGAGGGGGAATAACACCTTAGTGTTTTAGCCGCATTTTTGATGAGTCTAAACATTGTTTCATACATTGTTCACTTGTGGTTTCAAAATATTTTATACCTTTTGTGTTTTTAAAATGGAGGTGTTCTATTAACCACTAAATGATACAAAAAAACTCTGTATATTAAGAGTATTAAATTTTTGTTAAGGCTGATACAAGTATTTCCAATGATTTGCCAATTGTCATTTTGAAAGTTTTCTATCTTTGTCATCAAATCTTTTTTACCTGTGTGATTAGTTCACCACTTTATGCTCCCTATTACTTCCCATTACTTATGCTTCCCAAAAGCAGCTCCTCATCCCATTGTATCAAATGTTTCACAGATACATTTTGGTGTATGGAAAAGAGGGAAAAGACATTACTTTAATTTTCTAAGTAATTAATTAACTGCCCTAGGGCTGTTTTTAAAATATTATTTCCTGTTCATAGGATACTGTCACCCTTCCACCCTTGAGGATACAGGTTTATGGCCTCTGTTTTGTTTCTTTGTTTCATCTGAATGTTAGTAAAAAAGTTGAAAAAAAGATAGATAAACTTGAGCTAAAGAATATATAATTGCAAAAATGTATTATTAAATTTAATAAAGTTGAATGCAGAGTAGAGGAAAATACACCAATAGTTCAACTACAGTCATCTCTGGGTGTTACGATAAAGTGATTTTAACTTTTTTCTTTTACTTTTTAGAATTCTCATTTTCTAGAATGAACGCACATTACTTTTGAGTTGAGATAACTATAATAAATGTTGTTTACTAAAAAGGTCCATTTCATATAAACAAAGTAACTCCCAAATCCTAAATTATCTTTTGTGTTTCCTGTACATTTATATTTTAGGAAAGAGAAAATTAATTAGAAATTACACTAAAACATTTTTTTTACCCAAAAAGAAAGTAACAGCCAAACCCTCTTAACTGAGATAAGCAAAGAATAATATTATTGATCCAGGAAGAGACTACAAGTAGGGATATTTTCTCCCAAGATAAGAGTTAAAGAACCTCCAGCCTTGGGTTCTACTCTACTGGGTCCATGGAAAGTTTTATAAGATAATGTACCTTCCAACAACCTTTCCCATACTGTTAACCTCTGTTGTTTACAAAATATGATTCAAATCAGGAAATACAACCAAATACAAGAATTAGAGAAAAACTGAAAAGTAATAGTCAACATATGTGTTCAAATGGATAATGTAAAGGGATATAAAAAAAAATTAAACAGAAAAAAACAGTTGGGCATAGACTAGGAAGGCCATTGTGGGTAGAGTAACCACTGAATACTTCAGTGGAGCTGGGGACCAAGAACCCCATGAAGGTTAAACATAAGCTACAAATCAACAAACTAAAAAAAAATTTTTTTTCATAACTCTGTTAGTGACTCCAATACCATTAATGTTCTACATAGATTAAAGGAAAAAAGTCAGGCAGAAAGATGTGGCCTGGAAGTGAATTCACTGTCTGATCTAGTGCACAGAAGAAACTTCCTGGCAATCTCTGTGTGGAGACAACTATTCCCTTATGAACTCTCCCTCCATCTGTCTTGTATATCTTATTTTACAGGTGCCGATGCCTGAGACCTGGTACAATGAACTGCTCAAAGCCAGCCCCTGGCCAGAGAACATGCTAGGCCTTGAGAAAGGCATTCTAGAACCATTGATTCACTTCCTACCAACCACAACCACCAACACCACTAATGATGATACTATTAACATGGAAACAATAGCCAACATTTATTGAGTACTTACCATGTACCAGACACTACATTACATCCTTTAAATACCTATCGTTTATCATTTATCCTCACACAATCTTGTTGTGAGTTTCTATGTGTGTGCTTGGGATACTGGGTGGGATGGACAGTAGAACTAGGGTAGGGTAGAGAAGTTAATTGTATGGTTATAAGCGATGAACAACACCTTAAGAAATATCCGGAGAATCTCAAGACAGTAAAAAAAAAAAAATCTTGGGGGAAAGGGGAGAAAGCCAGAGGTTCCTAGGGTCTTGCAGATAGCTGGGCCTAGGCTGGGTCAATGACAGTGCCTTTTACAGCTTCTTCAGAACAGATGACTTATCTGATCATCCTGCAAACTTCTGTCCCCCTCCAAGGCCAGAAGCGTGCTCACTTTATTCCCAACCTTTTTATATCTTAAAGCACACTCCCTTGATTCATACTGGGCAGCAGCTTTACACCACACCTGGGTCAGATCAATCTGAGCTTACTTTCTGGGTTTCTTTCTTAACAGTTCTCTGACCTTTGGGAATATATTTATCCCTCTGAGCCTCAGTTTCCTTACCTGTAAAACTGCATACCACGTATTTTTTAGTTTGTCATAATGTTATTGACAGTGTATATAAAGCATCTAACATGCAGTGTATGCTTGTGATTCATATCATTAAGAACTGGCTTGCCTTTCACAAATTTTACATTTCATAGTAAGGCACTAAATTCAACACTTCTCTGATATAGACATAAAACAGGGCTACAATACTAGTATTTAGCTTTCACTGGAAGAAAGATCTGTGTAGGTGTATTCATGACTGCTAGGGCTTTAGCCTTGATAAGAACTAGGCAGGTCTCCAGAACTGATCTAGCATAAGGGAAAAATATTAAGAGGGAAAGAAGAATTCTACTATGACTACTATACTGTAACATTAACACTGCACATTTTCACCCTGTGTATATGCTTCAGAAGAATCTGCTTCAATAGAACTTTATATAACTTCAATAGAATGTTATATTTACTATAACCAAAATAACTTTAAATGGTATCCTCAGGAAATATATTCACATACATACACATCATTAAACTCAAAAGCCACCCAGGTCCATAGTCTAAGAACACAATAAAGTTAATTCCCTACGCATCTCCCATATTCACACAACATGTAAACACACATGTTTAAAATAATTTTTAGGCCTTAGATTTAGATTCTATCAATGTCTGGGTGCTGGGAACTCCACGTTAATGACTTTATTTGATCCTCATGCCAACTTGATGAGACAGAGACCTTAACATTAGGGACTAATGACATTGTCCTGGAGAGCTAGCAGGTAGATGACAGAGTTATGAAATCCAACACAGTCCTTCTGATTCTGAGTTCAACTCTACTTCCAATCTGCTCTACTCTTAAAATATTTCTCACAAATACAACCGATAATTGTAACTGTTCTATATTAACTCTGAACATTGTTGCCATCATTCTGAAGCTCATCCAATCCATGGCAACATGTCTATAAGTAATTATATTTTAATTAATTGGTATTTAATTGAATATTCACAGAGGAGGAAAAGTGCACGTATTAAACACACAAATTTAGGATTGATTAAAACTACACTCTTGCGCCTTTCAATTTGAAAATGCCCTTAGCCTGGTAAATAAATCCTTACATTCGTTTCAGTTTTCACTTCAAACAAAATGAACTGTATGTGGCAGTTTTATCTTTCTGAAATGAAAAAAATAACCAACTCTCAAATAAGCATAGCACTGGCAGATTTTTATAACAAATTAGCAGATGACTGTTTTTCAACCGAGAGGAGGCAAGAGATACCAGGTAAAAAGCTATAAAATATTCTAGAAAATTTTCTTTAAACTGCCCACTTCCATCTGCCACCAGGCAAATGGGTGGGATGGGGATGAGGCAGATGAATTTTGAGAAAGCTTCTTTGGTAACTCTAATTATGTGCCTTGGCTCCTATGCCCTATCCTTTCAGGATGGAGAACCACTGTCAAAGACAACTTATAAAATTACGTTAAAAGCAAATTTTCATTGCTATCCTCAGTGAATCTTTTACTAGACCTAGTAATACCTTAAAAACAGCTGGATATGAGCTTTCCATTCTTTAGAGGAGCTGGAATGACTAAAATAGCAAAAGTGGGGATGAGAGAAGAGAAGCACCAAGAGAAAAATACTGCACAAATGAAACAGCCCAGACACCTGCAGGCACTGGCCTATACAACACGCACACAGCATGATCACATGACCCAGAGAAGAACACATTTGCAAAGAGAATTGTAAAGCGGCCAAAGCAAGCTTTGAACTTAAAAGTTAGGGGAAGGGGAAAAAAAAAGGTTCAAAATGAACTATATTGCAAACATTAGAGAAGACAGTGGGTTAAGAAAGATAAATATATATTATGATTAAGGTTGTTCCTGGGAATTATCAAAGGAGAGAAAAATTCATTTAAAAGGGAAACTGTTGGAATACAATAGTAAGGGATCCCTAAAGGGCAGGAAAGGAGAGATACCTAAATAAAATATCTATCTACACAGTGAACTTGAGGGAACAGATGCACCAAAGATGAAAATGGGGCTCTGAGGCCAAGAAAGGGGCATTAACACAGGAAAGTGCAAGAAAAGGGACAAAAGACACAGAAAGGGGTGACCTTCAAAGCCTTACTCAGAAAAAGAAGGTGAGCAGTGCTGATGCAGATAAAGATGCCACAGAAGATTTAAACCTAGTTTAAACCTCCATTTTGCTGTACTTTCCTAAAGAAAGATAAGGCAAGGTAAAAACAGTAAGCTTGACCATGTAGGGCTGTCCTCACATGTCCTAATTCAACAAGAAGTAACTGAGACTTACAAGCTGGGCAACTAACTAAAGACTACATGGACATGAGCCCTGGGGAGACTGACTCCCAGGGTGTTGCTCTCTTCACTGCTGCTATTCCAATTCGAACCGGAAAGTGAGAACAGATGCAATGGCAAGTGAGTTATGGAGCCATCAAATCAGTGAATCAAGCTGAGTCAACCCTCTGGAATCTCAAAATAGGTGAAGCCCCACTTGGATGTGATGGCGTTGATGGCTAAATGGTATGCAACACCCCCGTGACAAGGATTCAGTAGGTTGATATGGGACTTCCCTGGTGGTCCACTGGTTAAGAATCCACCTGCCAATGCAAGAGACACAGGTTAAATCCCTGGCCCACGGTGATCCCACATGCTGCAAAGCAACTAAACCCATGCACCACAACTACAGAGGCCATGCTCTGCAACAAGAGAAGCCACCACAATGAGAAGCCCATGTACCACAACTAGAGACAGCCCACATGCAGCAACAAAGACCCAGCACAGACAAAAAGAAAGAAGTCAAATAAACCTTTAAAAAAGTTGATATGAACACTGCATTTACTCAACATACATTATAAGTGTTTACTATGTGCCCACTCCTGGGCTAGGTCCTGGGGATGTGAAATTCACACACACACACACACACACACACACAAACTGTTCTTAAATGCAAGTAACTAGAGAAGAAAAGACTAAAATACAGAGTCATCTCAGAACCATGTGAGCTGTGGCAAAATGGGGATAGCAGAGGAAATAGCGTAATTCCGCAGAGGTTATGGGGTTAGAGGAAGCATCACAGAGCAGGAGGCAGTGGCTAAGCCACATTTTGAAAAGTGACTAGGAATTTTCCAGACAGATGGGGAAGGGAACATTCGAAGCAGAGTAAACATTCGAAGCAGGGTAAAAGCACAGAAGCATGAAAGAGCATATTTAAGGAACTGCAAATAATCTGAGAAGGTGGACTATAGGATAGGACATCAAAGGGCTATACACCAGGGAGAGGCAGGCGATGGAAGGGGCAGCCATCCTCAGCCTTGGGCACATCTTACAGTTCTACTCCATTAGACAACATCCTTTCAAATGGCCACGACACAGTGATGCCCTGGTATAACCAGCCTCTTGGGTTGAAGGCCAGAGAGGAGAAGGCTGGAGTACCAGCAGCGTGCTGCTCCAGAGATGAGCCTTTGCCATTAAATTGCCTCCCGCTGCCATGGCAACTCTCTGCGGCAGGGCTTTTTGGAGCAAAAGGTGGCAAGCAGATACTAGGTCTGTTGGCCGCCTCCTGCCGAATTTGGCTTCTCTCCTCTCTAATCAGGATGGAAGCACTGCAGCACTAAAACTGGAAAGCCGGCAGAAAAAATCCCTCGGTTGCCTTCTGCTTTAGTGATTCCTGACATGTGTTTTCCCCAGAGGGGCGTAAAAATGGAGTCTGATCATTTTTCCAATTATTACTTCATATCAATGTACAATTTATAGCCCCCTTCCACAGAGTATGCTACCATTAGTGAGTCACACCGAAAGGAAAACACGACAAGCCTAGCAGAGGCTTCTGCAACTGCTAAATATAGACCGCAGGGAGCCCAAGAGCTGTGCTCCACTCACTCTGGAAGTCTGCCCAGAGGAGGCCTCTTACTTCCTGTAGGGGGGGTGCCAGCAAGGCAAGTACAGTCATCGAGCTAGGGTGGAACCCAATTACCCCACGAAGAGCTGTGTTATAAAGGACGGAGCTATGAGGCCAGCACACTAAGGTCACTGAAACCCAACACAACTAAGTGTAACACATAATTAACTACAGCTTTCCTGGCCCTCAAAGTTCTGGGACAAAGCTAAGAGCAGAGAGAAAAACAAACTGTGAGCAGATATTTATCTCCCAATTTATAACTCCCAGTAGTGGCTGACAGAACTGTACAATGTTATAAAGTCCCTAAGACTGTGTGGACACAGGCTGAGCAAAAAAGGGCTGGGGTGAACTTTGGATAGTCCAACCTATGCAGCCGGCAGCCGTGGTGTCCCGCGTACCCACTGCCTTCCCAATCCTAAAGAGGCCATGGTGAAACCATCCTGAGAAAGAGGCAGTGCATGTTAAAGAAATGTCTAAGCGTGCACCTCCCCAACCTTCAAAGAAGCAACTGAGCTGTTACAACATGGCAGCCTTCTACACCAGTACCACAGCAGCTCTTGACGCACAGAGCCCTGCTAAGAGAAATTTTCCTAGTCTTTCCTGGGAAATTCACAGCACTGAGAGCTTGAAAAAAAAAAGAAAAAAAAACTAAAGAGGAGGCCCAGGGATTGGATGAAAGCAGCAGTTGATACTCAGAATATTTACTTCCCTGACCTCACTCCCCCCTGGTCTATGGCCTGTTCCTCACTCTGGCATACTCTCACATGGGGCCCTTGCACATCTGTTTGCCTGAAAGGTTCTTTCCCCAGATAGCAGCACACCAATAGCTAGCTCCTCCACTTGCTTCAAGCCTTCGCTTAAGTCACCTTCTCAGTGAAGCTTTCCCTGGACACCCTATCTAAAATACCACCTCTCTACTCTGATGTGCCTTACCCATCTTTCTTGCTTTATTTGTTTCTCTTCAGGACTTACAGGCAATAAGACAACATCAGTTTTACTTATTTATATGTTTATTATCTGTCTCCACTGTTAAAGTATCAGCTCCCAGAAGGCAGAGATATTTAATTGTATAATTCATCACTATATGCTCAGTACCTAAAATAGTACCTGGAATAATAAAAGAACCTCATTCTTATTTGTAAACTAATAAATGGATAGTACGCATGTAAGACTTTACCAAGTGCTGCAAGAGTAGAGGGAAGGTAAGGAAGAAGATATTTTAGGTAAAAGGAAATAACTCTCATTCATTTAACAGAAATGTATTGAACATTCTGCCAGGTGCAGGGCTAAATAAGCACTAGCAATACAGTGACAAATAAGACCAACACAAACAAGTGTCTCCCTACCTAGTATTTATAGCCCAGAAAGGAGGGAGGCAATGACAAAACTGTGTGTAAATGCTTTAACAGGAAAAAAAAAAAAAAAGAGGATGGCAAAGGATGCATCAAAGGGGTGCTATGAATGGAGAGTCAGGACAGGAGTCCAAAAGAAAGAAAATCTATAGCCAGGACCTAAAGAATGAGTAAGAGTTAGCAAGGTGTGGAAGAGCAGCGGTGGGAGCAGGGAGGAAACAGAGCATGCAAAGGCTTAAGAAGTGAGAGACAGCACGGCATTACTGAGAAAAGAGGCAAGGCTGGGATGGTTGAGATGCACAGTGACACAAGAGACAGGTAAGCTGGAACTAGATCACATAGAGCCCTGCAAGTGGTATTAAAGGTGTTAGAAAGTTTGGAGTTCGTTCTAAAGACACTGGGAAGCCATTGAGAGTTTGCCAGCTGTCACTGAGAGACTGAATTAAAGGTAAGAGCGAAAGCAAGGAGACTGGTCAGGGGGCTACTGAATCTCTACCAGGAAAGGAGGACTTGGACTGGCGTGGGAAAGGGAATGAAAAAGAGATTTCAAGAGCATGTATGCCTAATCAAGAAAACCTGCTGACTGGAGAGAGAGGGGGAAAGGAAGAAATGAAGAAGGATACTTAGCATCTGATTTAGGCCAGAGTGGCCAAAGCATTCTTGGCTTGGGCTCCTGTTCTATTCAATAAGACACATTCAGTATGGAGGGATAAAGCCCATGTTCCAACTTCAGACAATTTGAGTCAGGGTGTCTGTGGAGTGTCTAACTGGACCTGGACAAATGGCTGCAGTGTTGTAGCAGAGAAATCTGGACACGAAACAGATTTTGGAATTATCAGCATATAAATGATAACCTCACTGCAGGAGAGCATAAGATCACCCAAGTCAGTGTATGGGGTTGAGATTCTTATCCTGGGTGAAATTTGTGATCCTCCTGAAATTGTAAGCAACATTTGGTATGCAAATTCACATGTAGTTTTTCTGAAGCGAGACTTCATAGTTCATAGCTTTGAGCAGATTATCAAAAGCCCCCAAAGAGATTAAAAGTAAGAGTAAAATAAGATGAGCAAAGAGCCAAAAGAGGTAGCAACATTGCAAAACAAAGGCATGGAACTGGAAACACAAGGGGAAAACTGATCCTCCCATTGAGCTACAGTGTCTTTCTCCTCCTTATACTTGTCCTATAAAGAAAGAAATAATTGCCCGGGGTCAGACATCATATTGTGTTCCTTATACTAATCTGAGACAGAAAGCAAATTAAAACAGGCTTTAAAAAGTATTTCATAAGAGCTATAAGGAAAAGTTTTTTATTTATCTAGTTAACTAGAAGAATACCCCTAATCCCAAGTTCATGGTCAGTACTACAGAAAGGGATGGTTCTCACAATCAACTTGTTCCAGCGCTCATAATGAGGAAATCCTATGTGCTAAGAGTCAAAAGCCAGACATTTATTTTTCTTTTTAGTTTTAAGCTTTATTGAGCTTAAACTGTAAACTGTACAGTCCCATTCACTATTTTTAAGTGTAATTTACCGAGTTGTTCATCCATCATCACAATCTAATTTTAGAACATTGTCACTCCCAGGAGAAACCTCATACCCATTAAGCAGCCACTTTCAAACCCCCTATACTCCCTAACCCCCAGCCTTAGGACACCATTAATCTACCTTCATTTCATAGGTTTGCCTGTTCTGAACATTTCATATCAATGTAACCATATAAAATGTAGTCTTCTGTGTTGGCTTCTTTGATTTAGCCTATTTTTGAGGTTTGTCCATATTGTAGCATATATATGTACTTTGCATCTTTTGATGGCTAAATATTCCATCATGTGGATATACTACATTTTATGTATCCATTCATCAGTTGGTGCACATTTGTGCTGTTTTCCCCTCTTGGCTATTATGAATAATGGTATGATGAACATCTGTACACAAGTCTTTGTGTGGACATATGTTTCTGTTTTTTTGGGGTAAGATACCAAGGAATGGAATTGCTAGGTCATATGGTAATTCTGTGCTTAATATTTTGAGAAATTGCCAGACTGTCTCCCAGAGCGGTGGCACTTTTTTTTGTTCCCACCAGCAATGTGTATAAGAGGGATCTAATTTCTCCACATTCTTGCCATCATTTGTCAACTATGTGTCCTTTTTATGATAACTATTCTAGTGGATGTGAAGTGGTAACTCATTGTGGGTTTGATTTACATTTCCTTGGTGACAAATGATGTTACGCCCCTTTTCATTTGTTTATTGGTCATTGATCTCTCTTCTTTGGAGACATATCCAATCAAACTCTTTGCCCATCACAGATCTCTTTTTAATCTTTGAGAAAGAGAAACACAGAGACAGGGGACAGATATTGTCACAATATTATGAAAAAATTATCAGAAAAAATAGGGATAAAAGAGAGAAGGAAGAGCACGTAGAAAGTACAGGAGTCAAAAAACTAGAAGTCAAATAATGACTCTAGCGGACAAAGAAAAACACACAAGCTAGGAGAGAAAGCTGTGGTCAGAATGGGGAATTCTTGAATCAGGTTGAATTGATTTAAAGGTAATGACAAAGATGAAGCTGTGGCTACAGAACAGTGAATCCTGAAAACCCCCACTGAGAAGAAATTAAAACATCTCCCAGGGACAGGGTGAGAATCAATGAAACAGAATATGTGCAAGTGCTTTATAAACTACCCAAATGTAAAGTTGATTCAAATAGCTGTGTTTTTCCCAGTTGGGTTAAAAACTTTGATAAGTAACTTTGAAACTTGTTTTGGAAGATGGTAACAATGAAGATGATTATAATAAATAGCAGTTACCATTTATGATTCCAGGAAATGTGCTACGGAGTGTACATCATTTATCATACTTATTCCTTCAAAACACTCTAGGAAGTAGGTACTACTATTATCTTCACTACAAATGAAGATCTTTAAGCCACACATATTCCTGTTTTTCTCTCCAGTGTAAACCAACCATGGTGACAGGGTAAACCAATACTACTTACAGTAAGGTAGATAATTTCATAGGAAATCTTACCTATCAGAGAAAATCTATAAATATTATTCTCATTGCATTGCTTTTTTCTCTATATTAGAGAACCAAAGTTTTTGATAATTATACATGATTACTTTGGTACTAATTTATTTCTTTATTGCTTCAACAATGGATAAATGATCTCTTCTCCATAAGGGCTTCCCTGGTGGCTCAGAGTGCAGGAGACCCGGGTTCGGTCCCTGGGTCGGGAAGATCCCCTGGAGAAGGAAATGGCAACCCACTCCAGTATTCTTGCCTGGAGAATTTCATGGATGGAGGAGCCTGGTAGGCTACAGTCCATGGGGTCGCAAAGAGTCGGACACGACTGAGCAGCTTCACTTTCACTTTCTCCATAATAAAGGTAGGTATACAATGTTTGTTTAAAAAACATTTAACTCATCTTATGGCTGATCCATGTTGATGTATGGCAGAAACTAACACCATACTGTAATTATCCTTCAATTAAAAATAAATAAAGAAAAACTATTTAATTCATCTGAAATTTATTATGCATGGTATGAGATTAAAAGATTTAAATGTAGCTTTCTTCATATTATCATTCAACAATGCTTTTTTTTATTAAACACTAATTTCACATATTAAACACATATTAAACCACTATGAGTTTATTTCTGATATTTCTACTTTGTTTCTATCACTATTATTAACTATTATTAACCTACATTCAGGTAATCTTATTAATATACTTTGGAATAGGTTTTGGTCTTGAATGGCAAAAACTCCTTTGTTCCTCTTTAAACATCACAATCCTTAATTAGATGATAACAACTGCACACACATAAACCTTACTCAGATACTGAGTACACATTTTGTTTGGCCAGTACACCAATTGCCAGTATTTAAAAAACAGTAGATGACAGGTGCTACAGTCTGAATGTGTCCCCCCAAAATTCATCACTGAATTCTAACCTCCAAAAGTGATGGTCTTAAGAGGTAAAGTGATCTTTGGGAGGTGACTGGATCAAAAGGGTACTTTATAAATTTCTGGCTTCTCTTGAAAAATTAGTATCACTGAGCCCATGTACCCAAGTACCAAGAATCACTGAAAACCAATTAGTCACCTCTTCCTCTCCTTTATACAGGTACACATATATAAAGTTCAAAGTGTCCAACATTCCCTGTTGTCTTACTCCCAGGCCACCTAAGTGACTAATAGTGTCTGCCTGAAGGCCTATGAACCGCAACTTCTGGTAAAACCTCTGAGTTTCCCTTTCTGTCTTCAAAAGCCAGAAAGTTCATAGTTAAATTGGTGATCAACTTTAGTAACTACACTTAACCTAGATTTCCAGTCTAATCTCTTCTTTACTTCCATAGTGTGGGGGCCTGATCTTTTATCTTCATTTAATTACCTTACAATGTATGTACTAATTCCAATCCTCTCAAATTTTATGAATGAGAATAATTTTTTAAACGTTTGCCTCCCCTGAAGTTCTTGCCTGCTCCTTTACTGTCTGATTTATACTATCAATCAAATTCAATTCAACATCCTATTGGGATCTTCAACTGGTATTATATTAAATCTATAAATTAACTTTGTTAGTATTATCATCTATATCATACTGACTACTCAACTAGAAGTAGATTATATTTCTCTTATTATTTTTTATATATCTTGTAAGATTTTTAAATAAAATAATTTAATGTTATCTTTTTCATTACATTTTGTCTACAGATAAAATAAATGGCTGAATTCAGTTAGGTATATGTTTTATAACACGTGATTTAAGCATCTCAAGATGTGATTTTCTTGAATCTCCTAAACCTTCAGGTTACAGTCCCTTGCCACTGACAGTGTCAGTCGCTCTACTGACCTACACATACTTCACTTATCTCTTTTATATGATTTGTTGCAATTATTTATAAAACAATACAATAAAAAAGTGACATCCCTATTTTGTTTAATTTTAAACAGACCGCCACTACTAGAAACTCCATCAACTGGAGTTTGGTAACTGCTGCTACTAGAAACTCCATCAACCTCCTTTACGCCCTCAGACTTAAAAAGAAATCTATTTTTGACAAACATGACAAGGTAACTCAATGGGGAAAATAGTCTTTTCAATAAGTGCTGCTGGAATAACTGGATTTTTATATGGAGAAAACAAACAAACATACCTTGACCTCTTCACACTGTACACAAACATTAAACATAAGCTCTAAATAAAAAAACTTCTAGAAGAAAACAGAAAAAAAAAATCTTTGTTACTTTGAGGTACAGTGATGATTCCTTATAACACAAAAAGCATGAACCATTAAATGACACATTCTCATGTGACATTTCTAAAATTTATGTCATGGATAAATTCAACTTCAGCAAAATTAAAAACTTCTATTTGTCAAAAGATGCCATTAAGAAAATGAAAAGGCAAACCTCATATTAGAGAAATATTTACAGAATACTCCCAAGAAAGGTCTTTTATCTAGAATACATAAAGAACTCTCAATTTCTTAAAACAAACCAATTTATTTTAAAATGTGTAAATGATTTAAATAAATGTTTTGCAAAAGAAGATATATGGATGATCGACTAGCACTTAAAAAAATTGCTCAATGTCGTCAGTCACTAGACATATAAGAATTAAAACCACAGTAAGATACCACCACACATATCTTAGATGGAAAGTGAAAGTGAAGTCGCTTAGTCGTGTCTGACTCTTTGCGACCCCATGGACTGTAGCCTACCAGGCTCCTCCGTCCATGGGATTTTCCAAGCAATAGTACTGGAGTGGGGTGCCATAGTTAAGATTAAAGACTGATTACAAAGTGAGAAGATGGAGCAGCTGTAAATCTCCTCCTTTCCTAGTAAAATAGCTTGTTAATTTCTTATAAAGTTAAACATAGGATCATATGACTGCGAGTCATATGACTCAGCAATACCAATCCTAGGTATCTACCCAAGATCTTCATACAACATCTATTCACAATAGAAAAAAAAATAATTTTAAGCATGGAAAAACCCACATATCCAAAAACTGGTGAACAGATAAACAAAACATGATATATCCACACAATGAAATACTAATCAGGAATTAAAAAAAACTATTAATATATTTGACAAATGGATGACTCACATTATGCTACATGGAAAAAAAGTGAGACACAAAATACTACACACTGTACAACTCCATGTATATATAAGAAATTCTAGAAAAGGCAAAACTATACTGACAAGGGGGACTTCCCTGGTGGTCCAGTGGCTAAGACTCTGCACTCCCAAGGCAGGCGGCCTGAGTTCAATCCCTGATTAGGGAACTAGATCCCAAATGCTGCAACTGAAGGCTCTGCCTTGCCACAACTAAGACTCCTGTGCAGCCAAATAAACAAATATTAAAATAAGAAAAAAAAAAACAAACTATAGTGACAGAAAACAGATCAGTGGTTGTTGGAGGGCAAGGACTGTGGGGGTAAAAGAAGTATGGATTATGATAGAGGGCACATGACTACATACATTTATCAAAACTATACAATTAAAATGGGTAAATTATTATACGTAAATCATAACCTAATAAGACCATAATATACTTTAAATTTCATCGTGAAAAATATATTTTACAAAATCCAACCTAAAGAGTCTGAGTGGGTAGTAACAAATTTAACTTCTACTCAGGAAGAGGTCTGGACTTTGCCCTGGGCTTTTGAAAGATTTAATCTCTAAGCCTTGTAAGAGTGTCTTTATTTGCCTGAAATTTCAATCATGACAGGTAGTATAACAGTGTGAAGGCTGGAGGCAGGCCACACCAGATAGGATTTAAGGTAGAAGTTGACCACCCAGAGAAAGATTAGCAATGTTATGTTATGTAGACCAGGAGTTCTGGATCATATGGTATCAACCTGACCAGAGGGGCTGAAGCTATGTCAGCTACCTGGGCAATGAATCATGCCTGCATAATGGAGCCCTAATAAAATTCTGAAGACTGAAGCTTTGGTGAGCTTCCCAGCTGGCAATAGTTTCATGTATATTATCACAATCAGTGCCAGGCAAGAAACATGCCCTGACTCCAAGGGGGGAGAACAATAGTAGAGCTTCTCTTGTTAGCTTCTGTTAAAATCTGTTTGCTTTTCCTAATAGTTTTGTAATAAACTATAACTGTAATAGATTCCAGCGAGTTCTGTGAGGTTTTCTGGAAAGTTATTGAACCTAAGGTTGGTCTTGTGGACCCCTGAACTTGTACGTAGCGTCAGCATTGAGGGTGGTCACGTGTGGACTGCATATCTTCTAACTTCGCAGTTGCCCTCAACACTCACAACCAGATAAACATAAATAGGTGGGAAATCGATGACTATAAAATTCATAGTTGAAATGTTTAATAATTACTTAAGCAAATTACAAAGGTCACACATATAAACCTATGTGAAAGCATCAGAGTCATGTCTGACTCTTTGCGACGCCATGGACTGCCAGGCTCTTCTGTCCATGGAATTCTCCAGATAAGAATACTGGAGTGGGTAGCCATTCCCCTATAAGCCTATATACAATGACAAAATGACAACCTTTACAACTGCCTGGTTAACCTGGAACCAGCCCAAGTAGTAAGACTCTGTGTTAGCATGTGCAATCAGTTGTTTAAATTAGACATGTCAAGTATACAACTTAGGCAGGGAACACACAGAGAAACCAACCATCCCTCCCGTTCCCAGGTGCATGCCTGTCATCTAATTCTGTTAAGTGGCTTTTTACTTATTTAGAATCTGCTCAACATTTCAAGTCCTAAATTTCCTATAGCATGCAACTGGATCTCTTCTTTCAAATTCCTAGCAGTATTATCCAGAGCAACTATTATCCTAGAGATAGAAGTTCACTAGCAATACAGATGTAACTTTGTAAAAAGTGTTTTAGAAATTCAGGATAAAGAGTCTGCAGTCATGAAATGACAAAAAATATTTTCCAAAGATGCCCCATAAATTTGTCTTCTGAAAACTTAGCTATTGTTTTTATAACTAACATTTTCCATGAGAGAAAAAAATGAAAAAAAATGAAAAAATTACCTTTGTAATGGCATAAATAATACAATAAATTCCCATAGAATACCATAAATGTTACTGTTTCCAAATGCTTGTAAACTTGTGGGCAAAGGAGTCCACAAATGCAAGTTTAAGTGAGGGATCTATGCTGCAAAGTTTCTCAGTTGTGCCCAACACTTTGTGACCCTATGGACTGAAGGGCTTCTTTAACATCGCAGGCCCCTCTGCCCACGGGATTTTCCAGGCAAGAATACTGGAGTGGGTTGTCATTTCCTCCACCAGGGGATCTTCATGACCCAGGGATCGAACCCGCGTCTCTTGCATTGGCAGGTAGGTTCTTTATCACTGAGTCACCCAGGAAGCCCAGGTATCTAACTAAGCTGTTCTTTTTCGTGTTGAGCCAAACTAGGACAGGTGGTAGGCTAATGCTGGACTCAGAGAGCACTTGACAGAAGGGCAGAGAGGAGAGTGCTTTCCCTCCAAACAAAGGCAAACTTATCAAATGCTCAAAGTATGTCCATTTGTCCAAAGTGATCCCTAAGTGTGGGAATGAGCAGATATCTACTGGGCTGCTCTTAATACCCTGGACACTTTGTAAACAAAACCCAGCACAGCAGACAAACGCACTACCTCTGTCCTGAGCCACAACTCAGCAAGACAGAGCAGTAAGCTCTTTACTGTGTGAACCAGTTTTCACCAGGCTTCAGTCTGGCCTGCAGAGCTCCAACCTGTAGATGATGTTCTTCAGCCAACAAGAACAGGTTGGGCACTCTAACTGGAATACCATCCTCACCACAGATGGGCTCCTGAAACTACCTCTTGGCTCAGAATGCATGTGACCATCTAGCATTGGCTCTCACCTGCCCCACTCTCACTATGTGTGCCCTCCTTCCACAGATCTACTTTATCTGACTTTACCCTTGCTAGAATGCAAGTCCTGCTTTGAATCCCCAACTCACCTAACTGGGGGTCTAAAACTCTTACTTTAAATGACTCTGTTCCTGAACCCCGAGTCATTGGCTGAGAGATTTGCCAACCCACATGGACAATCCAGAATTAAGATGCAACCCTAGCAAAGGGGAAGTCAGAGAGACTGAAGTGTAAGAAGCTCTGATCCACGGCTGTTAAAGGAAAAGGACCATGAGCCACAGGATACAGGCTATAGAATACACAGGTTACCTCTAGAAGCTGAGAATGACCCCAGGCTGATAGCCAGCAAGGAAATGCAACCTCATCCTACAGCCACATGAAACTGGCTGAACTCGGCCAACAGCCTGAATGAGCTTGAAAGAAGATTGATTCCCAAGAGCCTCTAGTGAGGAACACAGCCCTGCCAAACCTCTGATTTCAGCCTTGTGAAACCTGGGGCAGAGAACCAGCTGAACCATGCTGTGAACAGAATTCAGATTTAGAGAACTTTGCTGTTTTAAGGCACTTAGTTTATAGCAATTTGTTACAGAAGCAATGGACTGAACACAGTGGTGGTCCCAGGGCTACCATCAAATTGCCTTCCTGTCCCCACCAGCCTGCAGTTAGGAACCAAGGAAACTGAAGTTACCCAGCTGTCAATATACAAAACTTTCATAGGATGTCCCACATTGCACTGTCAGTGTGTCTGCGTATTTTGTCTTCCTCACTAGGATGCAAGCTCTTAAGACATGGACTGTGAATGACCTTTTTTTTTTTTTAACTCTAATTTTTTTTTAATTGTCCAAAGAATACATATTGATTGTAGAAAACTTAGGGAAAAAAGAAATAAATATAAAAGAAATTTTAAAAGATCCATAATTCAATAGCTAACCATACTATTAATATTTTCATGTCATTCTATACTTTGTATATGTATTAAATTCTGAGAGAGATGGGAATACCAGACCACCTGACCTGCCTCTTGAGAAACCTGAATGCAGGTCAGGAAGCAACAGTTAGAACTGGACATGGAACAACAGACTGGTTCCAAATAGGAAAAGGAGTACGTCAAGGCTGTATATTGTTACCCTGCTTATTTAACTTCTATGCAGAGTACATCATGAGAAACGCTGGACTGGAAGAAACACAAGCTGGAATCAAGCTTGCCGGGAGAAATATCCATAACCTGAGATATGCAGATGACACCACCCTTATGGCAGAAAGTGAAGAGGAACTGCCTGGGTCCAGCCCCGGTGGATCCAGGGTGATTTGAAGGTGGGGGGACGGCGTCAGCGTCTTTGGAAAAATACATATTTAATTACAGATATAGAGAGAGATTATAAATGGATAGTGTAGTAGGAGATAGTGTAGTGGAGAAAAGGAGGCTGAATCCAGATGGGAATTTAGCCAGAGAAACGGGAGCAAGAAAGAAGTGACATGGGGGAATCAGTCTTTACGGAAACTGATCCGATTCCTTTATTTTTGGGTTTGCTTATAAACCTTTTGTTACATATAGGGATGAATACAGAGTCACGTGGGAGTCAGCAGTCCTGACCTTTATTAAAATCAGGTGCTTTACATAAAAAGGTCTTAGGGATTTTATGATCCTTTCTTTCTGATAACCAAAAAACTTATTTTTTCCAAGGGTGTTTTTTCTTAAACCAGGCACCACCCTCCAAATAAAGTTATATTCCTATAGGGTGAGGGTGTAGTGAGTTACAATCAAGAAAGGAATTTATTTAACCCAAGGTTAACGTGATTAATCTTAAAGGTTAATACTTATTTCTCCTATATGCTTAAAGGTTAATACTTATTTCTTCCTATATGCTAGTTATATTCATTATAAGGGTAGGGAACATGGAGATTTAGCAGCAAACATCAGCCCAACAAATGAAAATCCTTTCACCAATGCTCCCCTTAAGATCTATTTTGTCTTAAGATAGTGATAAAGTTACATTTTTACATAGTAAGGACATAGTGATTTATAACAAAGTACAGTGATCTATTACAAAAGAGAAAATCCATTAGCTCAAAAAGTCTAGTATTGCTAACATCAAAAACTACTATATTTCCCTTACTATATTCCAAATACATTGATTAATATATTCCCAGGTGCCTAAGGTTATGGAGGCCTGGCGGCAATCATTGACTCAACAAGAAGAAAAAGCCCTATGCTAATTAAGACTCTCAAAATACTCCAAAACTCTCAGTGCTGTTTATGGTTAAGAGGTAGTAAACAATCATGTGGCAGGAGTATGGATAATCCTGTCACACAAGCTAGTCTGTCAGCAGAGAGGTTTGACCTGAGACATCCTTGTCCCACCCAGAGCAGGGAATTAGCAGCAATTATTGACACAACAAATGAAAAACCCTTCACCAATATAATTCCTAACCAACCCACTATACTAATAATTTCTAACTCCCCAAAAGAATTTGCCTTTAGTAAGTCTAAAACATCTCGTGCACAATCACATGTGGCCAGACAAACCTATACAGGTGGGCTAGATAACCTTCAGAGGAGTCCGTAAGCTGAAACACTCTTGTCATGCCCAAGAATTTTTATTGCCTTGGAGCTGCACATTTACTCCTTCTCCGAGAGAAACAGTTATGGGGGAGAGCCCCCCGTAAAGTCAGAGGTGTAGGGGAGAGCATAAAACAGACTCTGGTTTGGGGGTAGATGCTCGGGAACAGGGGGTTTCCTGAGGCTTGATCACGCCTTTGCGTATGCCAAGCCTCCTTCCTCATGACCTTTGCCATGGGCGGAGTTCCTCACGCTGGCTCCCGGCAAGGAACTAAAAAGCCTCTTGATGAAAGTGAAAGAGGAGACCGAAAAACTTGGCTTAAAGCTCAACATTCAGAAAATGAAGATCATGGCATCCGGTCCCATCACTTCATGGGAAATAGAGGGGGAAACAGTGGAAACAGTGTCAGACTTTATTTTTAGGGGCTCTAAAATCACTGCAGATGGTGACTGCAACCATGAAATTAAAAGACGCTTACTCCTTGGAAGAAAAGTTATGACCAACCTAAATAGCATATTCAAAAGCAGAGACATTACTTTGCCAACAAAGGTCAGTCTAGTCAAGGCTATGGTTTTTCCAGTAGTCATGTATGGATGTTGAGAGTTGGACTGTGAAGAAGGCTGAGCGCCAAAGAATTCATGCTATTGAACTGTGATGTTGGAGAAGACTCTTGAGAGTCCCTTGGACTGCAAGGAGATCCAACCAGTCCATTCTGAAGGAGATCAGCCCTGGGATTTCTTTGGAAGGAATGATGCTAAAGCTGAAACTCCAGTACTTTGGCCACCTCATGCGAAGAGCTGACTCATTGGAAAAGACTCTGATGCTGGGAGGGATTTGGGGGCAGGAGGAGAAGGGGACGACCGAGGATGAGATGGCTGGATGGCACCAACGACTCGATGGACGTGAGTTTGAGTGAACTCTGGGAGTTGGTGATGGACAGGGAGGCCTGGTGTGCTGCGATTCATGGGGTCGCAAAGAGTCGGACATGACTGAATGACTGAACTGAACTGAATATATATATATAAATCACAAGATATATACTGGTTTATAATTTTATCTTTCCCTTAATAGCATTATGTGGCTATTCCATGTCAATGGATGGAATTCTGTACCATCATTTTTACTGTTCCATAGTATTCAGGCTGGGCCAGGTCCTCCTGTTATAACCTCTTTGGTACCTTTATATCTCACCTTTCATAACACTTTTGACAGCTGTAATAACATTTGTGATTATCTGATGATTTTAAGTTCTGTTCTCTCCACTAGACTATAATTTCCATGAGATAAAAGTGTGCCTGTTTTCATCGAGTATAATCTCCAAAGCTTAGCCCCAAGTAGATGCCCAAGAAATATAATACATGAGTGAATGAATTTAACCAAATCTTTTCTTTCCAGCCATTTAGGTTGTTTCCTATTTTGTTATTCTTAATAAAGGTTTCTAGAACACAGTAGATTTTCAATAAACATTTGCTGAGGACTAATAAAATAACAATTTTGGAGACTGGTGAAGGATAATCATTTAGTAGGCAGTAATTTGATTTAAGTCATTGAGAAGAAGAGAAGTAAGTCTCAGTCATATAAACATGAAGAACTGTACAGAGCTGATAAAAGGATCCTCAAAGTGAGTATTCTGGCAAATTTTATCTTTACTTTTCTATTTTTTTTCCAAACAGAGACAGGTATGCACGATAAATGAGGTTTGATAACTCTTTAAAAAATCTTCAAAGAGGTCTGTTTTATATTATAATTTTTTAATAAAGTTCTTCCTAAAATATATGGTTCTATAGCATAGTCTAGATCCAGAAAGCTTGGCAATTTGCTCATGCGTAGTTTAAAGAGTAAACACATTCTTCATATGGGTATAATATCACTACCAATCCCCTACATAATAAATAAGCCTTTACGAAAGTTTATAAGCTTTATCCAGTATTGTACATCAGCTACACTGCTGCTGCTGCTGTTCAGTCACTAAGTCATGTCCGACTCTTTGCAACCCTGTGGACTACACAGCCTGACAGGCTCCTCTGCCTATGGAAATTCCCAGGCAAGAATACTAGAATGGGTTGCCATTTCCTTCTTCAGGGAATCTTTCTGACCCAAGGACCGAACACACATCTCCTGCTTGGCAGGTGAATTCTTTACCACTGAGCCACCTGGGAAGACTACATCAATAATACTTCAATTAAAAAAAAAAAAAAGGCAAGAAACAAGGGGGAGAAAAAGTTAATAAGCTAGTTAGCAATCATGGGGTGGGCTAAACTAGACACTAAAGCTACAGGCTTCTAAGCTTTAGAGAAGGTAATCAGCGGCCATTAAAGTCCTGTTCTGTATTCATGTAAGTAAGCAAGTAAAGTCACTCAGTCGAGTCCGACTCTTTGTGACCTCGTGGACTGCAGCCCACCAGGCTCCTCAGTCCATGGGGTTCTCCAGGCAAGAATACTGGAGTGGGTTGCCACTGTATTCATGTAGAGATTATAAAATTAGAGTTTCTTTAAAATAAGACTATTGCCTAGTAAACAATCAATTCTCTTACTAAGAGAGTAACATCAGTTTTAAACTACCTGCTTTTCAATGAATATTTGAAACATACAAATGGTAAAAAATGTCCAAATGTGAAATAAGTAAAATGCATTTCATCATTAAAATTCATATTCTTTATCTGACAGAAAAAGAAACACATAAAGATTGCCTGCAAATTATTCAAAGCCTCCAGAGATTGTATAGGTATTTTGGTTCCTTTCAAAGTTTCTTTAGTTATAACTTTATTGATTTATATAACCTGTCCTTCTTTACATGTTCTACTAAAAGTTTCTTTCATCTTTAAATGCTGGAAGTAAGAGGCCCCAAAAGCAAAAAAGGTGAGAAAGGCAATCACTGTGTAGCTTACCAGAGTGTAGCATATAATGCAAAGAGCACTAGCCTAAGGATTAGTCCTGATATTACTGTCTTCGTCAGTTCACTGACGTTTCCTAGACTCGTTTCTTTGCCTACAAAATGAAGGCGCTCAGTTATCTCAAGGGCCCTTACTGCACAAACATTTTAGGCTGTGAATTTCTGGGAGATGAGACAGTTAAAGAAAAGAAGAAAAACTGCCGCTAGATACCCTGCTAAAGGTTACGCAGGTAATTGAAAAAGGTCTCAAACAAAATGCCCCTGATAGATTTTACTCACACATGCCTGCCATCAACCTCCTCAGAAGCCTACTTCCTGTACATCTTGTTAACACTGATTTATCTGAAATCTGAGAGGCATTTTAGGACCACAGAGCCTTTATCAGCGATAGGGACTAATGGATTCCTTAGAGAAAAGCCAAAAAGATAAAGAAGGAAGTTAGATTTGTGCAAAAAATACACCTTCAGAACCTCTGCAGAAAAATCAATATTGATAAGTGAGATATACTGGGAAAATTTCTTAGAGTAACAAAGAAAGTGGACACTAACCTGTGTGTTAGGATTGTCTGCAGAATGGAGAACAGAATTCTATTAATAATAAAACGCCTATATCAAAATGATTAAAAGCAATTCCCTACATACCCTCACCTGGCTTTGTAATAGCCTATGTAGACTAAGAGCACTGCCACCTTGCCACAGCCTACCCCACCCCAGGCACCCAGAAAAAGGGAGTATCCATGGTGAAAACACAATGCCTCCCCAATCATCTTACCAGGGCTCAAAAGAGCAAGACACTTTGCACCATATAGTCTCATATATACTAATTCAGGTATCTTAGAACTAGAAGCATCTCTGCTTTATCTAATTTGGTATGGAAGATGGGGGCTTCTCTTCTGGGAACATTTTCTATAATAATAATGATTCTCTCTGTCTAAAAATTGACACATACACTCTAAGACTAGCTTTCTGGTTTTGAAAATGATAGGCAATGTAGAACGTGGCAGAAGAGATACGTTTTCTAGAATCATCAATCAGTTCAAAATATATTATTATCACCTTAATCTTTTCTACCAAGAAAAAAAGTTTGGCTATAAGAAATGCCCATGCTTTATAGGACCATTACCACCAGAGCTCGGCTATAAATACAAACTACTTTCTTCTTTGGGCCTTCGCTGGTGCTCACGTGTATTTGATGTGATGCTTTAAGGAGGTTACCCACTAGATAATCTTAAAGATCCCTTTCATCTCTGGCACTTTACAGTTCTAAGATAAATGAGCTTTTCCAGGTTGACCCAGCCTCAGAGCCTTATTTATAGCATTGTTTCTATGCAGAAAAATTTTACACATCTCATCCAACTGACTTAAAAATTAACTTTGGGACATAATCCATTTGAAGTTGAGGCATTCCAGTATCTCATAAAATATTGTCTGCCATGTTCCTATACATCTTTATTACTACAGTAAATACTATTTGGGGAGAAAAGAACACTTTAATTAAAAGGATAAAAAAATAAAACACAAACTTTTTACTACAAATAGAATTCTTATAGTCATCTTAGCATCTTAAATTTTCTGGTTAGAATAGGTCAAAGACATTCTCCTTCTCATGTCCCTCTTGACTTACCTCCTTCCTATTTTATTGTAATTCAACAAGCCCCTATGAAATAACTCTTGAGTACTGAAATTTGGGAGTCATACAAAACATGGTGCTCCAGGGAGACAGAGTTGGGCGGTTTGGCTTTCAGACTATGAGAGGCCCTAATTACCCCTACCTCCTATAATTCAGAATCTTCCTGTTAAATTTGGGTGGGGCCTGTGACTTGCTTCTAACCAGTAGAATATGGCAAAGGTGAGGGGTTATCACTTGTACAGTTACATTATATAATACTGTAACTTCCATTTTGCTAACAGACTCTCTTGTCTGTATCTCTCTGTATTGACACCCTCTCCTGTTGGCTTTGAAGTAAGCTGCCATATGGAGAGGCCCATGTAGCAAGCTCTGAAGGTAGCCTTTGGCTGATAGCCAGTAAAGAGTTAAGGCTCTTGGTTTAACAATCATTGACGAGTGCGTGCTGCCAACAACCACCTGAGCTTGGTAGGGGAACTTCCCCAGGAGAACCCCAGCTCTAATCAACACCTTGTGGCAACCTCGTAAAAGACTGAAGCAAGAGTCCGGCTAAGCTGCATCCAGATTCCTGACCCAGAGGAACTGTGACATAATAAGTGTCTCCTGCTGTAAGCCATTATGTTTATGGAAATATTGTTATCTAGCAACTGATGATTAATACAGGCAGATGAGTAGCACAATATAATTAGACAACAATTTAAAGGCAACAGAAATCCAATATAAAGTTCTGGGATAAAGGTAGCTTTGAAATATTCCATAGAGAGGGTATCTAAGTCCCACGTTCTTTCAAGAATTCAGACTGGCAGGGAGGTACACAGCACAGAGGCTGAATCAACTGAATATCACGGAGAGTGGCCCCACTGCACTGAGAAACAGTGAGGGGAGACTGCAGAGGTACATGGGGTCCAGGTCATGCCAGGGCTGAGTGGGCTCATTTTTAATAGGTAACAACACAAAAGGAAAGGCTCTGGAGCAGGGAAATGACAGTAAAAAGGGCTTTAAAGAACTTAATCCTATCACAGTATAAAGGATGGAGAGGATTAGAGCTAAGAAGACCAAGAATAGATGTGCTGGCACAAAGGTCTTCAGGAGAGGCCAACAAACATGTAGTGGGGGCGGGGACGGGGGGTGGGCAGTGGGTGGTGGTTTCACACTCATGAATAATTAAAGGCATGCAAATAAAACTATAAAATACCATTCTGCGGTTGAATCAAATTTGTACAAAAGCTAATAATACTAGCAAAGATAAAGCAATCTCAGACACTATCAGTGGGAATGTAAATAGAATAGACTTTATGGAAAGACAATCAGCAAAATGCATGAATAACCTTAAAATACTCAGATCCTCAGACTCTAATTCACTAAGAACATATTCAAAAATAAATAAGTTTATTTACCCATCCAACAAACATTTGAGTGTCTACTACATTCCAGGTACAGAGGATATAGCCGTGAACGAAACAGACCTCACCTCTGCTTTCATGAAACTTAGAAGAGACAAACATTTAACAAATAATGATGAAATGTATAATTACACATATTACAGGACACACTAGAACTTAAATCATGAGCTTAAAAAATACCTTTCTGGGAAGTAACATCTATACTGAGATCTGAAAGATGAATAGAATTTAGCCCATGAAGAATAGGAGGATTGTTTTTTTTTCTGATAGGAAAAAAAACCAACATTCATGAAGGCAAGAAAGTTAGCTATATTCAATATTTTAGAGGATTCATTCATTAACCTATTTAACAACTATGTGTAGAGGCCCTAGTAAGTATCAGGTACTAGGTGCTAAGGATAAGGGATGGGAGAAAATGATCAAGGTCAAGACAAAACAGGTATTAAAAATCCTGTAGGAATGGAAGGGTGTGG
Source organism: Budorcas taxicolor (assembly GCF_023091745.1). Lineage (NCBI taxonomy): Eukaryota > Metazoa > Chordata > Mammalia > Artiodactyla > Bovidae > Budorcas > Budorcas taxicolor. Next base: position 98,506,090 of record NC_068917.1, on the reverse strand, counting down.
TATTTATAATAAAGCCAAAGATGTATGTGTGAAAAGGAGAAAATCAATATACTTGGCAGAAAAAAAAAAGAGAGAGAGAATGGAGTATAGGTTCAGTTCAGTTCAGTCACTCAGTCCTGTCTGACTCTTTGTAGCCCCATGGACTGCAGCACACCCAGGCCTTCCTGTCCATCACCAACTCCTGGAGTTTACTCAAACTCATGTCCATTGAATCGGTGATGCCATCCAACCATATCATCCTGTCGTCCCCTTCTCTCACCTTTAATCTTTCCCAGGGTCTTTTCAAATGGGTCAGTTCTTTGCATTAGGTGGACAAAGTATTGGGAGTTTCAGCTTCAGCATCAGTCCTTCCAATGAATATTCAGGACTGATTTCCTTTAGGATGGACTGGTTGGATCTCCTTGCAACCAAGGGACTCTCATAAACACAAAGACTGTCTATCTCCTTTCAAATCCAAATAGTATAGACTTACCTTAGAAAGGCATATTCAAAACTGTACCATTCGTTTATAAAAAATTACCATTTATAGATAGAAACAGACTTCCCTTGTTGCTCAGATGGTAAAGAATCTGCCTGCAGTGCAGGAGATCCAGGTTCAGTCCCTGGGTTGGGAAGATCTCCTAGAGAAGGGAATGGCTACCCACTCCAGTATTCTTGCCTGGAGAATTCCATGGACATAGGAGCCTGGCAGGCTACAATCCATGGGGTTGCAAAGAGTGGACATGATGAGTGACTGTCACTCTCACTTTCATAGACAGAAATACTTAAATGACTCAGGGCGCAAAGAAGTAGAGATCAAAAATAAATTTTAACATGGATACATAAGTTCAGTTCAGTTCAGTTCAGTCACTCAGTCGTGTCCGACTCTTTGCAACCCCATGAATCGCAGCACACCAGGCCTCCCTGTCCATGACCAACTCCCGGAGTTCACTCAGACTCACATAAGTTAAGGCATTGCTATACTTGAGGGATTACCCTACAGCTATCCATGAGTGTGTCCCAACTATGCTAAGCACTCAGGGAAAAGGAAGCATTTTTTCAGAATAATAAGCAGGCTCTCTTTGCAAGAGGCCAAAATGTACATAGAATAATCTTAGGATTTGAAATTAAAAACTGAGTTTGGGATTGACATGTACACACTGCTATATTTAGAATGGATAACTAACAAGGATCTACTGTATACCACAGGGAACTCTGCTCAGTATTATATTACAATCTAAACGGGAAAAGAATCTGAAAAAGAATAGATACAGGTCAATGTATAACGATCACTTTGCTATACACCTGAAACTAACACAACAGTGTTAATCACCTGTGTGAATGTGTGTGTGCGTGTGTTCAATTGTGTCTGACTCTTTTGCGACCCCATGGACTGTAGCCCATCAGACTCCTCTCTCCATGGAATTTTCTAGGCAAGAATACTGGGGTAGATTGCCATTTCCTGCTCCAGGGCTCTTCCCACATCTCTTGTGCCTCCTACTCACTTATACACCAATATACAATAAAATATTTCTTAAAAATTAACCAAATGAACCTCCAAAAGGTTAAGGATGAACTGACAATTATACAAACTTTATGATAAGAACATGCTTGGAGTTACTAGCAAGTTAAAAGGGAGCCATAAAAATGATCACGACCTCATGTGACCAGTAAACCCAAGGAACTAGAGTCCTTTTTCTCCTGTCTCCTCAATTATCCAAATGGTAATATCTTATGTTTGGTACATGTCAACAGCATTAAAGAGTATATAATATTTGACACTACCTTTAAAAAAAAAAAAAGATATGCAAAACTCTACTATTTTTGCACTTCTCTGTGAGTCTAAAACTGTTCCAAAATGAGAAGTAAAAACAAAATACATGGGTAGATTTGCTACAGCAAATAACACAAAGCCTAAAATTTGTGTTAATTTCATAAAGCAATCAAAAAGAAGGACAAATGAAATAATCCTCCAAATTACGCTCTCAAGTCCAATTTTTACTTCTCCTGTTAAAGGATGCAGGTACCTATCAAGAGAAAAGTTCATGGTCTGTCTTGGACAGTCCACTGCCCATCAGACTTCTGGGGAGGTGATTTCAATCTCTCTAAGCCTTTGCTACCCTCATCCCACAGTTTGGTATCATATACTTCTTGACTACTGCATTCTATACAAATATTCATTATTACTATTTAAAATTTTTTATTTGAACTGCATTATTCCTTCATTAAATGGAGAAATATCTTTTCAGATTAACTATTTGGATTTTTTTCAAGTTTTTTAATTTATCAAATTAATCTACTTTAGTAGGGGCCCAGATTTAATCAACATATTTATCTAACAATAAATAGTTATTATATCTCTCAAAATATTATAGAACTACAGTCTAAAAAATGTTTTTATTTGCATTAGCATTCTCCTATAAAGTTCACTAATAGAATTGGCTAACCTTAAAATTAGTGTGATTAATTCTAAAGACCTGTCTTTATTTATTAGACCTGTCTAATAAAGTTTGATGGGCATAAATACACAGTTTGGAACAAATATATTGACATCATACATAGAATTCATTTGATAAGATATCTTTTTCCCCATAGACAGTAAAAATGAAATAATAGCTCTTTTGAAGAAAAGAGGTGATTAAGTCAGGAATTTCAAGAAATCCAAAACCTAAACCTTGAAAACCCGAATGAAATTTCAAAGTCTGACAAAGAAAATATATCTTTTATAAAATTAGAAATCAGTGTGTACTTATAAATGATGCACCACAAAATGTTTCATTATAACTTTACTGTGTCAAAATCCATTATCCATCTGCCTTCCATCAAGCAGTCTTGGGAAGAAAAATATTATATTGTTTTCTGGGTTAAAACTTCATGTACAGCCTAAAGGCTAATGGGAAAACAGAGTACGAGTAAAGGAGTAACTCTCGCAAATCATGCATTTACTCATTAAAACCTCAAGGTAGGCCATTTTAACATGGCACCTAATTTTGTTTCCTGGTAAATGTATTTATAGACCAAAACCAGAAATGATTCAAGTGGACAGTTAAAAAAAAAAAAACAGGAAGCATATAAAAGTAATATTCAGTAAGATATTATCTTTATAACAGTAAAAAAAAAAAAGCAGGATGCCCCCTCCCCGTTCAAGTTCCCACAATGTTCACCATTCAGCCACAGTCTACTCACTTCCGATGGGTGTGGTCCATGCCACTGTTTGGTATTGCTTCCAACTCTGCATTTTTCTGCCCACAGATATTTCCATAGCTGTCATATCCTGATACTAGTCTTGCTGCTGCACCTGTTGCTACTGAAAAGCCACAAATAAATCCCTAGGAGAAAAACACAGAAAAAAACATACAAATAAACCATTTCAATAGCAACAGCCACTACTTGATACGATAATGAGCTTCTTTTGTCCGCTGAAGGGAACAAAGAGCTCTCTTTCCTTATTGCAAACACTATTCCACTGTTTTCCTTGGGTTTCACATAAGCTGTACAAAGAAGTCCACAGGGAAACACTATTTACTACAATAACAAAACAAATCTCAAGCTTTTACATCGTAAGTATGTCTTTGCATTTTATAATAATAATAATAGCAGCATCTTTGTACTGAACATCTGCTCGATGCCAGGATCTGTACCAGCTGCTCATCATACATTATCTCTAATCCCCATGATGGGGAAACTGAGGCCCAGAGAGGGTAAATAAGTCATACAAGGCCATAGAAGCTAGTAAAGATCAGGGCATAAGACTCAAACTTAGCTTTCTTCATTCTTTAAATTTTTTTTAAATATTTATTTATTTGACTACACTGGATCTTAGCTGTAGCATGTGGGATCTAGTTCCCTGACCAGGGATTGAAGCCAGGGCCCCCTGCATTGGGATTTTGGAGTCTTAGCCACTGGGCCACCTGGGAAATCCCCATTCTTTAGTTTTATTTGATTGTCAAAGAGTTCTGTTAAATGAAGAATAGCAACAGATGAAAGACAAAAATTCAAAGAACAATAGGTATGTGGGTTTTGAATTATCACTTCAGAACACACAACACTTCTGTTCTCTTCCTGCAATAAAGTTGTGTAGAAGCCAAAGAATTATATGGTGAAGTACATTCACACTCTGAATATTGGAGACTCAAGGACAGTGAGGCCCTGGGTCCATGTGCCACAGAGGTCACTTCATTTCATGGGGATATGCTTCACCACAGTACCAACGGCACTGCATCATGTTTGCCAAGTCAAGGGTGCATTGATCAAAGCAAAGCAATAAGCCCTACACTCAACTGCAGGCTACTGGGCATAAGAACAGGAAATAAGGTGAGTCACTATTAATAAACTGAATTGAGAGAAAAGACAGAGGTTAAGATATATTCTTGCAATGCAGTCACTAAAAGATTGAGTTTCTGTTATCTTTAACAAAAGATACTAAGGTTAATGGTGAACCTTTCCAATACAGGGCTTTTAACGAAAGGCATCATAGAGTAATAGAAAGAGGAGCCAGAAAGATCTGGATTCAAACCCTCACTCTACCATTTACCACCTATATAACCTTGATCCATTTACCTTCTTAGACTGTTTCTTCCTCATCTATGACAAAAAATAATATCAACTGTTTCACAGCCAAATGATGGGGCCTCCATGAGATAACACATTTCTAACTTATAGCTGGGCCTGGACACAGCAGGTAGTCAATATATTGTAGCTGCTAATGAAAAAGTCAGACTAAAGAAGTTGATAATAGTAATTGGGGATTAACCAAAAATCCCTTCAGTTCTAAGTTTTGGGAAAAAATTTTCTAGGGGGTGTGGGGGGAGTGAGAAATACTGTCAGTCATTTTGTCATTAGAGAGAAACATTCAGACCACAATTACCATCTTCTTTCACTATTCGTCTAAAATAGCAAAGCCCTTGCATAATTAAAAGGTTATGTTCTTCTTTCACTTTTTATAGAAATGTTCTTCTTATGTTTGATAAGTACTTTGTGTTAGAGATGGCCTTCAGTGGTTTCTGAAGTCCCTTTATGACTCTGTTTAACAGTACTGTTGGAGATGTACATGTGTGTGTTTTTGTGCATGTGTGTGTTTGTGTTTTTCAGTTATAGGCCACCTCATATCCCTCTGGGATGTAGGCAGAGTATAAATTATAAATGTCTCATATATAGTAAAATGGAACACTGACATATTTTCACATAGGCCATTTAAACTTCTTAGTAGCTTCCCAAAGCATTAGAGTAGAGAGGGTGAGAAGCTGTAGGAGGGAAAGGAAGGGGAATAGGAAGCTAGTGAGAGAGAGAGAAACCATGACTGTTATCCTGGAGATGTCCCATATGGTACAAGTAGTGACAATGGAGAACTAGGCCAAATATAATTAAAAAGACAATCTCCTTTTTTAAAAAAAAATTGTGAAATCCAAATGCAGGAAGCAGTATTTCTCATTTTTTCAGATGAGAAAAAATGGGGTACATGAAATTAAAATAGGGTAAGAGAAACTTTACAGAATGTACTCTATAATTCAATGGCTCCAAGAGGCAGATGGAGTGTTATTTAGCAGAAGGAAATCGTATTAATGAAGCAAGTTGTAAGTGGGATAAGGAAAGTTTTTATACACCTATGGTAGGGAGCAATCATTAAAGAGAAAGGAGTCTATTCGTAAGGAACAGAATCATGGTTAAGATCTTAAAATGACTGAGCTACTGAAGTGCTTTCAGAACTGCTATTTCAAGAGAGAGTGAGAAGGAGCAGACAAATCTAATCACAAATAGGAGGTGACTCAAATCAGATAAAGAGACCAGAGATGGTAGATTACAGGCAAGATCTGGCAGCTAATGAGTGCCTATTGTCTATGTGGAAGAAAAACAATTGGCTAATTAACGGACTGTGTCCATTTCCCCTTCACATCACAAGTTTAGTTCAATTTAAGTAAGAGTTTTGGCTTAGTTTCACTCACTCTTAGTCAAAAAAAAAAAAAGGACACGTTTCATTTCACAAGCAATGTTTGAATTTTACACATGGAGCCTTTACCACACCACTGAGCAAGGCAGAGGTCTTAGCTTTGCTCTGAAGAAAAAAAAAGTCAACAAAACATGCATGAGGGGTGGGGAGGGAGTATGAATATGGCATTGTGTTTCAAGACTTTAGGCTTACAGCCTTCTCCCAGGGATTAATGAAAATATATCCAGAATTTTTTCTCAAAGACTATCTCTCTTACCTCAAACAACACTTGCAGTCAGTCTGCTAGTAACTAACTTGTCAAACCTTAGAGTAACACTTGGCTTCTGTTCCTCCTTTTCCAAGAACTCTGAGACCAGGAGGCTATTCAGTCATTCAGTCAGTTCAGTTGCTCAGTGGTGTCCGACTCTTTGCGACCCCATGAATCGCAGCTCGCCAGGCCTCCCTGTCCATCACCATCTCCCGGAGTTCACTCAGACTCGCGTCCATCAAGTCAGTGATGCCATCCAGCCATCTCATCCTCTGTCGTCCCCTTGTCCTCCTGCCCTCAATCCCTCCCAGCATCAGAGTCTTTTCCAATGAGTCAACTCTTCGCATGAGGTGGCCAAAGTACTGGAGCTTCAGCCTTAGCATCATTCCTTCCAAAGAAATCCCAGGGTTGATCTCCTTCAGCAAACAGCATTGGATTAGAAAGTCTGATGCAGAACTAATACTTATGCAAACAAATTTCAAAAATAAATTTAAAAGCTTTGGCAATCTGCCAGATTTTGGGATTTCTTTAAAGTTTAATGGGATATATTACTCTAAGAAAGAGGAAAGAAGGAAAAAACAAGAATGGTTGGAAGTCTAGGAAATATCAAGTTCACCCTGAAAGAACTGAGATATTCTCAAAAGAAAAAAACAATAATGGGGCCATGAGGAAGCTAAAATCAGAGAGGCTATTTCATGGGCAGCCTGAGCAATTAAAAAAACATAGACAAAGAATATGTACTGAGAACTGAAACCAGCTGCAAATACTCATGACCCTGTAAGTCACTTTATCACTTTAAATTCTCTGAGGCTCAGTCTCCTTACCTGTCACTAGGAATGAATTAGATTAATCTCAAAAGTCCTTCCAATTCCAAAATTTTATGATTCTAAGGAAAATTATTAATAGAAACAGTAAACTTTTTTAGGCTATACTTTCAGGGAGAAGTACGGACCCATTTGATCCACTTTAATGACTGAGCATGTAGTATGTGCAGGGGGCGAGGAAGAGTAGATTAAAAGCAAATGGATTTAACTGTACATTTAAAAATAGTCAAAATAATAAATTTTAAGTTATGTATGTGTGTATGCGTGTGTGTGCTCAGTTGCTCAGTGGTGTCTGACTCTTTTGCAACCCCATAGACTATACCCTGCCAGGCTCCTCTGTCCATGGGATTTTCCAGGCAAGAATACTGGAGTGGGTAGTCACTCCCTTCTCCAGGGGATCTTTCCAACCCAGGGACAGAACTGGCACCTCCTGTGTCTCCTGCATTAGAAGTGGATTCTTTACCGCTGAGCTACCAGGGAAAACGAAGTTATGTATGTTTTACCACAATAATAAAAAAAGAAAAACCAAAGGACTTAACAGAGAGCAGGCAGTCATTTGGATCAGGTGACCTTAAGGTAATTTCTGGCATGCTGTTCTTCCTATTCTATGATCCTAGCAAAGCACAGCCCATCACACAGGTGACTAAACACTTCAGTAAGTCTTTGAATCTTTCCCTTTGTGCTGCCTGCTCCACAAGAGTTAATGAGGTAGAAACACTACGCTCGGAGAACTAGACTAAGACTATAAAATAAAAAAGGTCCTTGAAAGCAGTCTGAAGGGACGACCTATGCAATAATGGCTCTAAAATTCAGCTCTAGTCTAGATCATTCTCCAAAATTCCAACTCTGTATCTCCAGCTGCTTGTCCCTATGCACACACCCTACATGTCCACAACTCAGTTCCTTCCACGTTTCCCCAAACCGCTTTCCCTTCCGGCATACGCCCCATCTCCATCAGAAGCACCATGTCTGACTAGTCTGCACAGCTAAGATACAGAGGGAGAGGACGCTAGCTTTCTAACTCCGCACTAGAGGAAGCAGTAATGCTGAACTCTTTGCTCAAAGAGTCTGAAATATTGAGTAGACAACATTTAACTGGCAGGTAAGGTTACTGTGTTCTACAGGTCCATGTTCTCAACAACAACTTCCATTGTTCCCAATTCCAGGCAACAAAGAAGGGACTGTCTCTTGAGGCCTTGCCTCCTTCCTCTTCTCTCCTGGGTTCAATGCTGCCACCATGTAATCTTAGACAAGTTATTTAACATATCCCTGTGCCCCCTTATCTGTAAAATGGGAATGATGATAACCAGAGTAGCATTGAGCAGTTGTGAAAATTAACTCTGTATTGAGTGCAGAGAATAGTACCCAGTCCATAGTAAGGAGCAATAATGATTAGGAATAAGTTGTATGAGTTGTCTGTATCTTCTATCTTTCAAAGCATGTACTCCTTTTAGGATATATAAAATTTTATTTATTTATTTATTTATTTTTGGCTGTGCTGGGTCTTCATTGCTGTGTGGGCTTTTCTCTTGTTTCAGAAAACAGGGGCTAATTTCCAGTTGGGGTGCACGGGCTTCTCATTGAGGTAGCTTTTCTTGTTGTGGAACACAGGCCCTAGGGCATGTGGGCTTCGGTTGCTGAAGCACATGGGCTCAGTAGTTGCAGCACACGGGCTTAGCTGATCTGTAGCACGTGGGATCTTCCCAGATTAGGGATCGAACCTGCATCTCTAGTACTGGCAGGCAGATTCTTCACCACTGAGCCACCAGGGGAGCCCCAGATTCCTCTTTATCCTGACTTTTGTGGTACGATGATCTGGGCAGATTTGGTACAAGTGAATCTCTTTTCTCTCTTCTTTTCACATATACCTCTCCTTGGAACAGAATGAAGTCAGCCTAACTAAGGTGGGAAGAACCTTGAGCTCATGTGGCCCAAGCTTCATTCCACAAGCCATGCTTATTGAGGAATTCTTTATTGGTAATCAAGTGACTGCTTGGGTACTAAGAGTTGCACTTTGTTTATCCATCCTACTCTTGTTCCTTTGTGTGCGCAGAAACTGTGGTTTGGAACCTACAAGGAGCTGGAGTAGGATCTGAGCTGAAAAAAGCTTACACTGAACCATATACATATCCCATAATATAACCCATAACAGAACCCCTTAGTATCCCACTTGCCTGTAACACTGATGACATCAAACATTATTAATTCTACTTCTTCAATCTGTCTCCTGCTCTCTTTTACTACTTCTTTATTTCAGGGTTTTTTTTACCTCTTATTTAGACTCCTCTGAACCACTGCATCAGCCTCCAAAGTGGTGGCCTGAAATCTCTTCCCCCTTTACAATGACTTTACATTTACACTGGCTACCAGGGCCATCTTTCTAAACCCAGTCGTATCATTTCTTGCTTAAAACAGCAACAGTATATCAGTGCCTACAACAGTGGGTCTCAACCCTGGCTGAATATTAGAATCAAAGAGATTAAATCAGATTCAGTGGGGTGGGGCCCAAAAATGAGTATTTTAATTTTAATCCCAGCAAATTCTAATACGCAGTTAGTGTTGAGAACCACTTGTTTACTACCTTAATGGAAAACAGAAATTAAGAGGTACAATTCATGTAATTTTTAGAACAGGGTAAGCATATTCAAAAGCAGAGACATTACTTTGCCGACTAAGGTCCATCTAGTCACGGCTATGGTTTTTCCAGTGGTCATGTATGGATGTGAGAGTTGGACTGTGAAGAAGGCTGAGCACTGAAGAATTAATGCTTTTGAACTGTGATGCTGGAGAAGACTCTTGAGAGTCCCTTGGACTGCAAGGAGATCCAACCAGTCCATTCTGAAGGAGATCAGCCCTGGGTGTTCTCTGGAAGGAATGATGCTAAAGCTGAAACTCCAGTGCTTTGGCCACCTCATGTGAAGAGTTGACTCACTGGAAAAGACTCTGGTGCTGGGAGGGATTGGGGGCAGGAGGACAAGCGGACGACAGAGGATGAGATGGCTGGATCGCATCACTGACTCGATGGACGCGAGTCTGAATGAACTCTGGGAGTTGGTGATGGACAGGGAGGCCTGGCATGCTGCAATTCATGGGGTCGCAAAGAGTCGGACACGACTGAGCGACTGAACTGAACTGAACTGAAGCATATATCCAATGATTTCAAAATACCAAATAAGCTCCAATCTTGGAGATGATAGCTCTCACAAAGACTGACAGAAATTTACTTTAAAAAATATCCTAAGTTCTAGACAATTCAAGCATGGAAAATATTTTAAAAGTAAGAGAAGAAACAATAGAGAAGTACACATATTTATGATGAGATGAACATGTATAAATAAAAAGATTTAGTGGTAAAGATGAGTGAAAGATGACAAGATCTTAAAATAATTCAGAACTAGAGAGTAGACACCAAGGAGTGAGCAAAGAACTGCAAGTAAGAGCAGTGAGTAAAGATATGGTTTGAATCATAGGCTGTAAGAGGATTGAGAAAGAAAATGCCTATAAAAGCAGAAGCAACTGGCCATTAAATGAAAAGAATATAAGCAGAAAATTCCAGTTCCTTTTCTATTTTTGCCTCTCATGGGCAGCAGTATATTCTTAGATAAGCTAATATTCACTATACTTTGCCTGTAAACTGGGATAAAACTCATTTTATAGGGTAATTGGGAGAATTTAGTGAGATAAATATATATATGATAGCATCAAGCCCATGATAATGCTCAAAAAATATTTGTTGAATGTTTCTCTTAAAGGTACTACAGAATGAAATCTAAAGACAAAAATGAAATGCAACTCTTAAAAAACATACAAGGCTTCCCTAGTGGCTCAGTAGGTAAAGAACTCATCTGCAATGCAGGAGACCAGCTGCAATGCAGGAAACCTGGGTTCCATCCCTGGGTCGAGAAGATCCCCTGGAAAAGGAAATGGCAACCTACTCCAGTATTCTTGCCTGGGAAATCCCATGGCCAGAGGAGCCTGTTAGGTTACAGTCAACAGGGTCACAAGAGTCAGACAAGAATTAGTGACTAAACCGCCATCACCAAAAACATACAAAACAAATATTCAGAAGACAAAAAAAACTTTTAGTCTACTGTTACGCCAGTAAGCTGGCAACAGAACTTTGAGATTTCTCCAGTTTCCACATGGTAAAATTTGATGTTAGCTCTACTCCAAGGAATGGTAATCCATAAAAAGAAACATTCCAAATAACACTATGCCTGCATTTAAAAGTACACACAACGGGTCTTAATTACCACCACACTGAAATCAACATTATATTAATTACCATTGCATTAAAACATTTCAGTAAACAAATAGCTCCTGACTCTCCAGTCACTCCCAAATCAGCCTATTAACATTCGTGATTGCACTTTCCTGAGCTATTTTAGCACAGAAAATCAAAAGCACCTTGGGAGGTAGGTACATATTTTTATAAACATAATTTTGAAAGGTCAGCTGCCATTTGTCCCAGAGGGAAACTCAGGAGGTGGGGAGAGGTTGTGGACTACTTCTGTTAGCAAAGATACCTCCTCTACCCTTGGATGCTGGATTTCAGTTTCTACTCCATTAAACTAAGTAGACTCTTGAACAATATCTTACAAGTTCTAAGTTAGGAAATGAGTAATTCTGATGTTTTCAAAATATCCTAGATTTGGTGAAACAGAGCCATCTATTATTTTTAAAACTAACACTCTTTTATTTTACTGAACGTGTTATATCTCATCAAAGTTCCCTGTTTTCTTTCCCTTGGTTCAGGAGCTGGACTGGTGTCCACACTTCTGCCCATTACCCATGAAAAGGGTTGTTCTCAAATGATGTTTGCAAGGTAGGCAGTTGCAGAGAGACACAGAATAAGATTACCTAAAAAGCAGTAACAATGAAAAACAATAAGATTCCTTTAAAAAAAAAAAAAGGTATGGGGAAAAGATTAAATACACGCACACTTGAGAGGGGGCAAAAAAAAAAGCATGCCTAAGGTAGCAGATCATGGCATCTGGCCCATCACTTCAGGCAAATAGATGGGAAAACAATGGAAACAGTGACAGACTTCATTTTGGGGGGCTCCAAACTCACTGCAGACAGTGACTGCAGCCATGAAATTAAAAGATGCTTGCTCCTTGGAAGAAAAGCTATGACCAACCTAGACAGTATATTAAAAAGCAGAGACATTACTTTGCCAACAAAGGTCCGTCTAGTCAAAGCTATGGTTTTTCCAGTAGTCATGTATGGATTCTGTTGGACTATAAAGAAAGCTGAGCACAGAAGAATTGATGCTTTTGAACTGTGGTGTTGGAAAAAACTCTTGAGAGTCCCTTGGACTGCAAGGAGATCCAACCAGTCCATCCTAAAGGAAATCAGTCCTCAATATTCATTGGAAGGACTGATGTTGAAGCTGAAACTACAATACTTGGGACATCTGATGTGAAGAACTGACTCATCTGAAAAGACCCTGATGCTGAGAAAGACTGAAGGCGGGAGGAGAAGGGGACAACAGAGGATGAGATGGTTAGATGGCATCACCGACTTGATGGACATGAGTTTGTGCAAGCTTTAGGAGTTGGTGATGGACAGGGAAGCCTGGCGCGCTGCAGTCCATAGGGCTGCAAAGAGTCAGACATGACTGAATGACTGAACTGAACTGAAGGTAGCATAATCATGTTTCGAGTTGCAAAGACTAAGAGAGAGAGGACAATACTGTCTGCACGATTCCCTCGAGGGAGAAACAAGGTGACAGAAAAGAGCACTGGCCTGGAAGGTAAGAGACTGGGCTCTGTTCCCAGCTCTGCTGTTAACTAGCGGTGTGGCCTCGGGATGGTCACTTTCATCTCTGTGGTCTGATGTTCCTGATGTGTATAATGAGGGTGATGGACCAGATGAGGATTTCTAAATGCTTTCCAGCTTGAAATATCAGCTAGCTCTAAAAGGGCTGCTTTCTACCTCTTGTCCAGCCCAGCACAACGGCAGTGACACTAAAGTCCCTGAAGCCTGTGTGGAAACTCCTGCAGGGCAGACCGGGGATGCAATCTGAATAAACACAGCCCCAGCACTTTGCACCAGGGACTCTGCTCATCCATCCTCCATATCCACTGGAAAATCACCAGCTCCCATGATCCCCGACTGAGAAATGCCACTTATTTCCATAGGCACAGCAGGCAGCAGGAGCCTAGTATGGGTAGAAAGAGGAAGAAGCAGGCAGCAACCAGACTCCCCTCTAAGAACTCAAAAAAAATGTCACAACTGGGAGCACTGTAGACATCATCAAGAAAAACCTCTAATTTTATAGAAAGGCACATCAAGTCCCTGAAAAACTGACTGGCAAAAAAAAATAACTGTCAGGACTGTGTGACTGGGTTGGATAAACACTCAGGACTCAACTCCATGACCACTACTCTGCTCAACACGTGCATCAAGCTTAGAGTTCATGGATATTTATTTCAAAGGCTTTCTGGCTTTCTGAAATGATCTAGTCAAAAAGAGAGTTTCAATTATTCCTTAATTTTGATCTCAGTTCTCATGCAAACCAAAAAAAAAAAAAAAAAGTCAAGGGGTACCAAATACCACTTAAGTGTATGGGAAAAAAAAAAACCTAATTCTATGGTATCCTAGAACTTCCAGTTATAAGCAATTCAAGAGGGATTATTCATTTACAAATATAAATAAATATCTAAATAACAAGTTCCCTCTTCAAACCAACTCCCCATCATCCCCTTGAATCATGGGTTCATGTTCTGAGGATCTGTGAGCTTCTTACCATCCCAATGCAGAAGAGGATAAAAAGCAGCAGCCACGGTATGTCTGTGCAGCTACGGTCCTCCAGCGGCTTCCATTCTCGCTTGGAGCTCTAATTGAAAACACAAAATAAGAGAGTGGTAAATGTGAATTTTAGTTGAAGTGAGGAAGGCACAAACATAACACTGATATCTAAAACCCTGAACCTTTAAGATGCAACTCAAATATCTGTCACTTTTCTGTGAATTTTACCCTATTACCCATCTCTCTTCCTGGCCAGGATTGATGTCAGTGCTTTGTTGGTACCTCTCTTAGAGCAGTTAGCATGCTGAATTACTACCACTGAAGTGTGTCCCTAGCAGAATGTGAGCTTTGCATAAGAGAACACTTCTCATTTCCCAGCATCTTACACGATGCCTGAGGGTTCGTGGTATGTGGTCAGTACAGACTTTGTAAAATGAATAAACAAATTCTTCCAACGTCAGTCTTAGTGGTAGCTTTTTCTTTGTGTGACTTTTGCCAGACTTAAAAATGTAGAACATGCTTTTCTACATGTTCTCATCTAGGAAGGAAGCTGAGTAAAATGAATTTCTATTGAAGGCTTAGGAAACTTATGGGAAAAGTTCTGCAAAAAGAAGGCTAGGGCCTCCAGTGGCTTCCATGACAAGATACAGGAAACTATCCAGAAGGCTTGTCAGGAGGAAGGACACTAGCAGAAGGAGGCTGGAGATAAGGGAACCCTCTAGTATAATTAGTATTCAGAATTCAAGAATGAGGACCCAGGGATTTCCCTGGTTGTCCAGTGGATAAGACTTCACGCCTTCAATGCAGGGGACCTGGGTTCCATCCCTGGTTGGGGAACTAAGATTTTACATACACAATTAGGCCCACATGCCACAATTAGAGAAGTTTGCTGTTCCAACAAAGAACCAGCGCAGCCAAAATAAATACTAAATTTTTTTAATTTAAAAAAAAACCTATAAAAAAGAGTGGGGACACAGTTCTCAATCAAGTTTGCTTAGCTTTTCCTCCTTCTAAAAAAATAATTTTTAACTTTGACAAACTGATGAAAGCTACAGATCCTTTTCTTAGGAGATAAGCATGTAGCTGCATAATTTTCTCAAAAAGTTTAGGGAATTCAGACCCCCAGGTTACAAAACTCAACTTTAAAACATCTGCCTATTGATGTTAAGAGCAAAAATTTGGAGCTACAACTACTCCTTCTGACCCCTAAATGCTAACCAGACAAATGCCTTTTCTTTTCAGTGCCTTAGACTCTGAGTTGTTCAACAAGGATAACAAAAACCCCACCACCCTTGAGAGCTTGTTTCCAAACACCCACACAAGAAAACAAAAGAGCACTAGTTAGTCATGGGAAAAAACCTTACCCTAAGACTCTAACTAGCATTAAAAACCAAGTGCAAGTAGGCAGTTTTTTCCAGAGGAATGTAGCACTATGGAGAATGGATAAAGGACTCTGTCCTCTCCTTAGCTCTGTTATTAGGTAGCTAAACAATTTTAGATACATCACTTCATCTCTCTGGGTGGCAGGAAGAAGTGAGATTAAATCTCTTAGGTTCCTTCCAGTTCTAAAAATCTATGATCAGGAATGTAGTTTTGTGAAAACTTGTGCAACGACCAAAAAAAAAAAAAAACCTGCAAAAATAATTTGACATTATTCCCAGTGTTATTCAAATAAGAATGCCTGTATTGTGGGCTGTGTTTGGGAAGACAGTTGCTTCCAGTATGAAAAAGAATGTTTCTTTGCATTAAATAATTTCAATCTTGAATAATATCCATTACAGTAAAATTACTTACAAACACAGAATTTGGACACCTCTTTGAAATTCATTAAATTTACTCTAAGGTGATTTCCAGAACAAGGGCTACTTTGAAATACTATGTTTGCTTATGTTAACAAACAGTATGTATCAGGCGAAGGAGGTGGAACAAGTCTGACTGAGCATTCTCTTTATCCACAACTTTTTTTTTTAGTATCTTTACTTTAGACCAACATTTACATTTAATGCTTAAAATTTCACCTATAACATAAAGATGGTAGAATTTCATTTTGACCAGAAAAACACAATGATTCAATATCTCAAGAATTCAATTTACTGTGGGCAATTTCTGGGCCAAATACATAGAAAACCTCTCATGGGGGATGAGAAGTGGAGAGAGGATAGGGGTTAAATAAAAAACAGTCAGAGTACAAAGTGGATCAGAAGAATACAAAAAAAGGATGTGGTCACCCTCACTCAGATAAAGAAAAGCTTCTCCAGGAAGGGCAGTTTATCTCACTGGCTATGTTGAGGATTAAATGTGACCATCTATCACATAGTAAACACTAACTCTTGGTTATAATTCTTATTCTCCAATACTCACTTTTCAGTTAACCTTCTCCCTATTGTTAAAATACCCCCTTACCAGGTAGACCCTTTCACTGAAAGAATAGAAAGAACATTAAACTCACCTTTCCCCTTCTATTTAATAAAACTTCAACTTAATGGTGGCATCTTTCATTGTAGCTACTGTTTTTAAAGCTCTCAGTTATTGGTTCCTATTAAATAGGCACTATACCCAAAGCTTTACACATAATACCTTTAAAACAGCTCTCTGATGCAGGTATCATCCTTATTACACAGCTAAGAAACTCAGGCCCAAAAGTTAAGTTATCAGACCAAGGTTTCACAACTGTGCAGTTGGGATCTGAACCCAAGCCTGTGGCCACAAAGCCAAATCCAGTGAGAATATCATTCATTTTACACTTAGTCAGTAAAGAGCAAATATACCTCCATTACTTTTTCCTCACACTGCAAACTGCAACCCAATAATTTAAAATTCTATAGGCACAGAGAAAAAGAGTGATATGTTTTATAGGCCATGAAATTTCTCAAGCGAGTCAGGAAACCCAACAGTTGAAAAATTTAAATGATTCTTTAACAGACTTAACCAAGTGGTAACTGGATTTAATGCTGTCTGTTTCTTCCAATTAAAATCCACATAGACCTAGAAAAAGTAAAATGTTTTCAAAAGCACTTTTTAAATGTGATTTTTATCCCTTTCTCAAATTCTGCATAAGGTTAATACAGGCTGTCCATCAGTGTTAGGTCTCTTCCCATTCACAGAATCTTACATTACAGGAACTAAGTAAGACCGAAGGAATCATACAGCCCAAGTCTTTAAGTGGCCAAGGGAAAAGAAAGAGACTTGCCTGATTGCTCAAGACCAACTGCTTGATCTTCAAAACAGTTCTGTTAGTTACCATTATACAGTCCCAGCTTTTCAGCTTTGTAAAAGAGAAAACCAAGATTCAGAGAAAATAAGTGGAAAATTCATTACTGAAACCTGAGTCCTCAAACTCTAGCAGAGAGGTGGAAACTATAAGAAAGAATTAAGAAAACGCTTCAAAAAAAAAAAAAAAACCATGATAACAGAGATGAAGAATGCCGTTGTCAGGCTCATCAGTAAACTAAACACTTCCAAGTAAAGCTCAATAAATTCAAGAATAGGTCAACAGAAATTACCCAAAGTGAAACACAAAGAAAAAGAAAATTAAAATTAAACACCCAGAACAGAATGTCCAAGAACTATAGGATAATATCAAATGGTCTAACGTGTGTAACTGTAATCCCAGAAGAATAAATGGAGCAGAGGAAATGTTAGAAGAAATACTGACAGAATTTTCCAAAAATAACATAAGAAATCAAAGCATAGATCCAAGAAGCTGAGAGAATTCCAAGCAGGATAAATACAACACACACATGTACACATACACGCCCTACACAAACTATCAAACTGTTGAAAACCAAATACAGAGACATCATTTTGATGGCAGCAAGAGGGAGGAAAGGGCACACTGTACACAAAGAAGCAAACATTAAGCAAACTTCTTATCAGAAATTGTGCAAAGCAAAAAAAACCATGGGATGACATCTTTTAATTACTGAAAGAATTAAAAAGAAAAAAGAAAAGCATTAGTAACTCAGAATTTTATACCCAGAGAAAATGCCTCTCAGAAATGAAGACTTTTTCAACAAAACCTAAGAGAATATATCAGCAGCAAACTGAAGTACAAAAAATGTGAAAGTTATTCAGGCAGAAGAGTACGAGACAAACTTGGATACTACACAAAGAAATAAAGACTTTCAAAAATAGGTAAAATGAAGTTCTAAACTTTTCCATAATAAAGTATTTTTAAAATAAGGATGTAAATATATGTGCATAACAGCATTCACATTACAGTCTTCCTGCACACTCCACAAGATTAATAACCTAGAAAGCAGAATTATAATTTTTACTACTAGTACTAGACCATAAAAAATAAATCTAAGTCAAATCACAGCTGATATCTGCCTGATGTTTGTATTATATTCATATCTTTAAAGTTAGGGAGGAACAATGTTTAACATTTTCACATTCCTTCCTACATTTTACACATCATAGATTTTAAAACAAAACAAAACCAACTTCCATAATATCTCTTTCAGAAGTCATAGTACAGGTAACTACATCCTAGACTTCACACGC
This sequence comes from Budorcas taxicolor, assembly GCF_023091745.1. Classification (NCBI taxonomy): domain Eukaryota; kingdom Metazoa; phylum Chordata; class Mammalia; order Artiodactyla; family Bovidae; genus Budorcas; species Budorcas taxicolor. Next base: position 98,487,834 of record NC_068917.1, on the reverse strand, counting down.
ACCATGAGCCCTAACAGTTAAAACCGAGGCATTCTGATGAATTTGATTTCATAGGAAGTAAATCCTGTGAAAAGTTCTGTCTTAGATTTCCATGTTATTTCAAGTGAAGACACCAGTTGTTGAGTAAATGTTTCTGTAGATAATAGTCACTCACAAAGGTTTTGGCAAGTGATATGTTACAACCAGTGAGTCAAATCAGGCATCACTGGAGGGCATCAGCAGTAACAGGGCAGGCAAGGTGGGCCAAGCCAGGGAACCAATCAGGCAGGAAAAGGTCTGACAGGTGTGAATCTAGTTCACAGAAACATGGGGGGCTGGAAGACATAAAAGGATCAGAGAGGCAATAGCAACAATCCAGACTTAAGACAAAAAGTCAGCAAGGTCTCAAATTTGGAAACAAGCAGGGTCCAAACTCCAGGATGTCAAAGATCCAGGTGATACCTAACGGCAAAGACCGAATGCCCCCTGTCCTCTTTTTATACTCTGCATACTGTCTGTATGACTCTCTTCTAATTAAGACTGATATACAAAGATTCCCAAAAGACTCCTATCATAACTCAGTATTATTACCTAGCGCTATGAGTCTTTCCTTGATCCATGAGATTTTTGTAAACATGATGTGACAATAATGAAAAATGTGCCTTAAACAACAGTATTGCAAATTATATAAGAAGTTACTTAACTTTTCAGGTAACACTCTAAAGCATTCTGTCGGTTCTTCAAATAAATACTGCTGCTGCTGCTGCTGCTAAGTCGCGTCAGTCATGTCTGACTCTGTGCGACCCCATAGATGGAACACCATACAAAGAATCTGAGATCCAAAGCCAGGTAAGATAGCCCCCTACCCTCATAAAGCTTTAGTTTAGCAAGAGAGGCAAACTGAGGACTTGGTAACATAAGTGATGTCAAAATAAAGATGTATAAAAAGTACTACAGGAATAGAGATGGGGAACCGTTAAGCAAACATTTGTAAGATTTGTTGAAATTACCTCATAAACTTCTGAAGCAAACACTAAAAAATGATTCTCTGTTGTCTAAAATAGAATGTGTTTTGTGCCCAAAACATACTAAAAATTCTTTTTAGCTCTGATGGGAAATATTGACTGCCAAATAAGAATTATTCCACTCAGAAATGTGTAGTAGTAAACAAACAGAACATTAAGTTGATTTAAAAAAAAAAACACACAAATCAGCCATTTTTCTCTCTTCATAGCCATTAAGATTTCTCTATACTACATTTTATGGCTGCTTCACTTAGATAGAGGCCTTTCGGTTTTGGAAAAGAGAAAACATATTGTCCTTTGTTTTCTGGTACAATTAGTGCAGGGCTATATTTATTAAGCTAACTAGAATAATATTTTCATGTTGATGTCATTGAGATTCCCACTAATACTGAGTTAAGTAGTATCTGGTTACATATATCCAGAGTCACTGTAAGCTGGAATTTCTGATAGGCTAAAGGACTAGAGGCTCCCCCTTGTTATTTTCCCAGAGCAAGCTAAAGAACTGCATTCTCCTTCATTCAAAGCAATAATAAGTGGCAATCTGGGAGGGTGGTCCAAAGAAAGAAAAGTAGGGTATAGGTAGTATTAGCCCTGAAAATAAACGACAAACCAGAGTCAATTCCAACATCATTTGGGCCAGCAATTCATAACTACACCACTGCCCATGGCTCTGTGTTTTTATTAGTCAGGAGGTATACCACAATTATTCATTACTCATGGTTAAGTACTTAGAAATTTAAACAGAATCCAGATTATCATTATAAGGTTATCAACACTTGCTTATGAGCCTATGGAACAGCAAAACGTAGAGTTAGACTGATTGGCCAGGGATTGCAATAAACTGAAGCCTACACCTAATGACAGGCGTACTAATGTCATCCTTCCTGTGTGCCTACCTCTACAACACAGATCCATCCACCTTGCCTTTCCTAGATTCCAATGAAAAGCCAACTCTGTATGTGAACGCTAAACCAAGCTAAGATGTGGTCTTTCACCCAGATTTCCAGGATGTATCCTTGGAAAGTGTCCATTACTTCTTTGAATAATCAAATTCCCTCTCTCCAATTTTCTTTGACCACCACAGTCTCTATTTTCTGGGTAAACAGACCACCTCTGAAACAGGATCATAGTTCCAGCAGCTCTACTCCTTGGCACAACCAGAAAGCCACTAGTCACTGAATTCATCTCCAAGGTCACTACTATAGACATTTGTGATTTAAGCACATATGTCGTAAGTACTGGGCTATCTGTGAAGACTTTATTTTGTTCATGCCAACCTGCTTTACAGAAAAACCTCCAGTGTTAAAGACAGATAGTCATACACTTCAAATCTTCAAATCTCCCTCCAAGGACTTAGTGGTTCATTAAATTCCCCAATATGCTTTTATTTGCACAGAGTAGTAACAAAAGAATAAAAGAGCTGATGTGTATCATTTTTGCCACAATTTTCAGTAGAGTGAGCAGACCTGATGAAGTTGGGTAGCAATAAAACATGGAGGCTTTCAGCTTTCTGTTCACAGCACCTGAAAATAAAATCTTGTAATAGGATTTTGAAAGACATTGCCTGTCCTTTGGGAAAGCTCTCTCAAGGATTTGGAGTGCATAACTACGTACAGTTACCATAAGTAATCCGTTTCATTTGCTAAGCCTGGTGATAGCAATTCATATTTGAAAAGGAAAAATAAAAGCATGATTTTAACAGGCAGTTAAAGGTAATAAGCTACATTGAGTGGAAAGATACAGGCATCTGTGTCCAACTGCTTTTCTTAGTTCGTGAACTTTATGCTAAACCACAAACATTCCTCTGTTTAAGGAAAAAGAGTGAAATGGCAATGATAGTCGCTCTAAGTTATGCATTTACGCAGTGACAGAAAGATCATGGGGAGATATGTTGCCAATGACTTCATTCTTTCCCTGAATGCCCTAAAAAAAACCACCAAAACTGTGGGCTGGTTACAAAGATGTCCTTCTTCCATCAGACATCCCAGGGGCTGTCTTTCTTGTACATGAGCACATGACAATTACTGGGCAGGGACCATATTCCTCCTGCCCTACAACGTAGCTCACAGCATATTTTACCTCCATGAGCAAAGAAACACCATCAAAATTATACAGATAAACCTTGTCTGTAACCCTTGAATAGTATTTCTAACTTGCCTTTCTTCTGAATCAGTGGAAAGTAACATTTTTAATTTAAAATTTGTATTTTGTTTTAATTATACAGTTTTTATGGGCTTCATTTCTCCCCCATCACAGCCTACAAGTGTTAGAATATCTTCAGTACTTGGTGACACCAAGGGCAGACTGATAGGACCAAAGCTGTACTTTGCACCTCCAACCTACTATAGTATAGCCAGTTTCCTGTAGCTAATGGTTTTACTGACTTTTAAAGCAGGAACTCACAGGTACTCAAGATGGGATTCTCATTCCAACCTTGCTTCCTTTCCCTGATGCAATGACTAAGAACTGACTTATGAAGACTATGATGACTTATGGAGAAGAAACATGAAGACTACTCTGATCATATATCATAGCTAATGGGTAAGTGGAAGTGAGTAAATTTACGTCTTAAATCAAAATTAGATCTTGTCTTTGGCAATGAAGATGTCTTTAGTCTTACTGTAATTGTGCACAGAAATAAATATATGTTCAGTTCTGTGGCAGTGCCTAAAAACTCTGAAGGGAAAAATTCCTATTATAGGTAAATAATTTATGAAAATATAGATTACATTCCTTTCTTTGGAGTTACTATTGTACACTATGTTCATACCACCATCACAATAATTATTATTTCACATTATAATTACTTACTTCTCTAGTAGATGGTGAGTTTTTTGAGAGTAAGGATGTTTCTATTTTTTTGTTTAAATCAGGGATCAGTAAGCACTTAAAATTCTTCAAGAGGAAACCTACTCCACATGAAACAATGTGTAGAGAACCTTGCCCTAAGTGGTTGAATTATATAATGGCTATTCTTCCAAACTTACTGCCTACTTCCAGGCAAGGACTTGTTGGTTTTATTCACTGCTATGTCACCAGTAGAAGGACAGTATCTAGCACATAATAGGCTCTCAGTAAATTTATTTAATGGATGAATGAACAAGGCAAGGTCTTTCACCATTCAAGTAGCATAATGTTTGAGCAAACGTCCTCACTGTCTCCTGCATAAGATCATTTCCCTAAAAAGCATTCTACTGCATCACAGGCTGGCTCCTTTTCCTATAGATATTACACATTTATAGCATTTCCCAGAGAGGTTTGTCAATAGGGTCTATGAGAAAAACAAATTCTAGATTTAAGTAAGTTTTAGAAATTCTAGTTAATGAAGTCTAGTCTTTTCAGTAGGACTTCTCTCAGACCTTATTTTGAGACTCTCCAAAACATATTTGACCACCCACAGACTGGGAGACGTGAATACAGACAGTGCCAATCTTCCTCCAAATGCATGTCTGCAAACCAGAGCATAAGGGTTCACGGTTAGGATGGATGCTCCCACTGAAAAGTACTCAGAAGAAAAGGCTGATGGCACTGGTTAAAACTATGCTGAAACTCATAAAAAGAGAATGAAACCTTGCCATCTGCAACAACATGGATGGACGTGGAGGGTATTAATGCTAAGTGAAATAAATCAGACAGAGGAAGACAAATATTAGTATCACTTATATGCAGAATAAAAAATACAACAAACTATTGAATGTAACAAAAAAACAAGTAGAGAGAACAAACTAGCAGTTACTAGTGGGGAGATGGAAGGAAGAGGGCAATATAGGGGTAGGGGATTAAGAGCAATCAATTGTTAGGTATAAAATAAGCTACATGGATATATCATACAATACAGAGAATACAGCCAACATTTTACAAAAACTGTAAATGGAGTACTACCTTTAAAAATTGTGAATCATTATGTTGTACACCTGTAACTTAACATGGCATATCAACTATACTTCAATTTTTTAAAAAAAGACTCTTCTGAAACTGAAAGCAATGTATATCAGTTAGACATTTCTGGAAAGTAATTTGGTGATACATTTCAAATAACTCAAAGTAATCTAAAACATTAAAAAAACTGCATGTGGGATGTCCAATACAGTGCTATTATGAGAAAAAAATTAGAAATTAACTACTAATAGAAAATAGTTAAAAATGAGAATTAAATATTAAACAACCATAAGGATAATTATAAAGAGTTGCACAGTAACATATAAAATGATAATGATAAAAAGCTGTGTTCAGAAACAGGGTATAAAAGTATGCCATGCTCTGAGTATACAATTTATAAAACAGTCTATCCCAATGTACAAGCATTAGAAAAGGATAGTGTAGTTTTTAAATAGTTAGACTTATAATGCATTTTTTACTTCCATTTATGCTATTTAATTATGGAAGAAAAAACAAAGATAAATATTAACTCCCATTTCTCCAGATCATGCTTTTTCTACTTCCTCAATATAGGCTCAGCTATAAATAGATGCACAATGAAAACAACCAGAATGTATTTAAGTCATTCTGTGTGCCACTTATTGACAAGAGATAAGAACATTTCAAACTTCACTAGAAACCAGTAATATCTGAGAGGTGAAGTCGCTCAGTCGTGTCCGATTCTTCGCGACCCCATGGACTGTAGCCTACCTGGCTCCTCCGTCCATGGGATTTTCCAGGCAAGAGTACTGGAGTGGGTAGTACACTCTAATAAATATTACAAAGGAGATACACCAGTGTAGTGAGAGATGTATACAGCGTATACAGCCAATAAGCACTAAAAAAAGCAGGGAAGCAGGTAGTTGAGCCCTAAGGCCCATGATCACTCGACTCTGCCCTGTTTATTGTCGTTACTATATCCTGTATATAGGGCTTCCCTGGTGGCTCAGAGGTTCAAGTGTCTGCCTGGAATGAGGGAGACCATATCATGTATGGACATAAGGAACAGACTTGTGGTTGCCAAAGGATAGATGCGGTGGACTGGGAGTTTGGGATTAGCAGATGCAAAGTACTACATATAGACTGGATAAACAACAAGGTCCTACCGTATAGCACAGGGAACTATATTCAATATTCTGTAATAAACCTATTGGAAAGAATATAAAAAGGAACACATATATTTATAACTGAGTCACTTTGCTGAACAACAGAAATTAACAAAACATTGTAAATTATCTTCAATAAAAAATTTAATTAAAAAAAAAGTATCTTGTATGGACACTGTGGATGGTTGGATGTGGAAAGGAAGGGAGGAGGAAATAAGAGGCATAAAATTACAGTTTATCGTTGAACAATGCAAAGGTTAGGGGCATCTAACCCCATTCACTCAAAAATCTGCATATGACTTTTATAGTCAATCCTCTGTATCCATGCTTCTTCCATATCCCAATTCTGTTCTGGAGGATTCAACCACCCACGGATCATGTGGAACTGTGGTATTTACTGCTGGAAAAATCTGAGAACAAGTAGACCCACGCAGTTCAAACCCATGCTGTTCAAGGGTCAAATGAACAGCAAAAATACTATAGTACATTCTGTGGCTTGTTTTATCTAAATTGATTGTTTGCATGGCTAGTATTTCTTCTTACAGGAAAATTATAGGACATAACCAAGAATAACATATTTTTAAACATATTTTGATTTCAAAGATAATTTCCAAATGTCCAAATATTACTGCTGATATTTGAAGAAAACACCTGTAGTGGTGTTTAACAGGTGGAAAACAAAGAGTTGTTTCCTCCTCCATAACTTCCAGCTATATTTTGCATAGCATTTGTTTGGATTTCAAGAGTAATAATTATTTAAAATGCTACTTTGCTATTAGGAAATCACATACAAATGCCTATCAACTGATGAATCAGTTCAGTTCAGTCACTCAGTCGTGTCCGACTCTTTGCGACCCCATGAATTGCAGCACACCAGGCCTCCCTGTCCATCACCAACTACCAGAGTTCACTCAAACTCACGTCCATCGAGGCGTTGATGTCATCCAGCCATCTCATCCTCTGTCGTCCCCTTTTCCTCCTGCCCCCAATCCCTCCCAGCATCAGAGTCTTTTCCAATGAGTCAACTCTTCGCATGAGGTGGCCAAAGTAATGGAGTTTCAGCCTTAGCTTCATTCCTTTCAAAGAACACCCAGGGCTGATCTCCTTTAGAATGGACTGGTTGGATCTCCTTGCAGTCCAAGGGACTCTCCAAGAGTCTTCTCCAACACCACAGTTCAAAAGCATCAATTCTTCGGCGCTCAGCCTTCTTCACAGTCCAACTCTCACATCCATACATGACCACTGGAAAAACCGTAGTCTTGACTAGATGGACCTTAGTCGGCAAAGTAATGTCTCTGCTTTTGAATATGCTATCTAGGTTGGTCATAACTTTTCTTCCAAGGAGTAAGCGTCTTTTAATTTCATGGCTGCAGTCACCATCTGCAGTGATTCTGGAGCCCAGAAAAATAAAGTTTGACACTGTTTCCACTGTTTCCCCAACTGATGAATAGATACATACAAATGTGATTTATCTCATAGCATGGTAGATACATTTTGGAATAAAAAGGAATGAATCGTGAAACACACTATAACATGGATGAACTCTGAAAACAATGTACCTGAAAGAAGCCGAACACAGAGTCCACATTTTATTGTACATAATTCTGTTTATATGAAATGTCCAGAATAGGCAAATCTATAGAAAGAGAAAATAGTGTTTGCCGAGGGTTGGATGGGAGTTGAGGAGAATGGGGAATGACTGCTAATAATATAAGGTTTCTTCGGAGGATGATGAAAATGTTCTAAAATTGATTGCAGTGATAAAAACTCAGTGGACATACTCAAAATCATTGAGCAGTATACTTAAGATGGGTAAATCATATAGTATATGGTTACATCTCAATAGAGCGTATGTATAAGAAAAACTGCACTAAAGGGGGGTCATTCTGGCCACTTCACATATGGAATTTTACTGACAGACTCCATATGAACACTTTTAATATAGCTCCACTAGGTATACAAGATAAAAGCAAAATAGTTAAAGGTAAAGAGCTGGGTAATAGTAAAATTTGATGAAAGAAAACATTTTTCTTCTGAGAAATTAGAAATTACAAGAATTATTAAAGTGTAGATTTTCATTCCCTTTGTACGTAGTATAAGGGGAAAAGAGAAGTAAGGTTGCAGAGAACTGAAATATAAGGTGGTTGTTGTTGTTTAGTCACTAAGTCGTGTCCAGCTCTTTTGCGACCCCATGGGCTGTAGCTGCCAGGCTCCTCTGTCCATGGGGGTTTCCCAGGCAACAATACTGGAGTGGGTTGCCATGTACTTCTCCAGGGGATCTTTGCGACCCAGGAATCAAACCCAAGTCTCCTGCATTAGCAGGCAGATTCTTTACTACTGAGCCACCTGGGAAGCCCGAAATATAAGATAAAACAGATGAAAGTAGAGAGAAAAGTCATCTTTTAAAGAGACCAAAGGACACACAGACCAAGGCAAAACTAGACCATGGTATTAAACACAGCTATAGAAGGTACTTGTCAGAAAAAGGGGGCCAGGTGGAGAAGTGCGTACACATGTACTATTTATTTAGCACCTCTTGGGTGCCAGGATCTGTAATCGGCCAATTATAGTGACAAATAGGGAGAAGGCAATGGCACCCCACTCCAGTACTCATGCCTGGAGAATCTCATGGACGGAGGAGCCTGGTGGGCTGCAGTCCAGGGGGTCACTAGGAGTCAGACACGACTGAGCGACTTCCCTTTCACTTTTCACTTTCATGCACTGGAGAAGGAAATGGCAACCCACTCCAGTGTTCTTGCCTGGAGAATCCTAGGGACGGGGGAGCCTGGTGGGCTGCTGTCTATGGGGTCACAAAGAGTCGGACACAACTGAAGCGACTTAGCAGCAGCAGCAGTGACAAATAACCATCTGAAAGATACACACTGACACTGGTCTTCCAAACTGCTTTGGGGAAGGGGTGCCAGGGCGGCAGACTCTAGAACACTGAATAGACAATTCAGGATACTGAGCTGCTGTGCCGTGAGTCATCCAGTCTACTTGCCTTCATCTGATTCCACGTCGTTAGGCGACCTCACTGTCCTCTGGCTTCCCACAAATTGACAAGCAGTGTGCATAACATAACTACAGAACTTTAGAAAATAAAGCAATGGAGCAATAGAAGTTATTGCATACGCAGAGAGTCTGGAAGAATATTTATACACTAAGCTGTGAACAACTGTTATCTCATGAGGTGGGATCGGAAAGGACTCTTTATATGTGTCCATATTTGGGTTGGATTTTTAAATAATCACTGCTTTTCTATTAGGCATAAATATGATAGTTGTTAAATAATAATTTGGCTTTACCTTAATACTAGCTAAGCTGACAAAAATCTTCTGGTCTTTTATAGGTCAGTTTAATAAATTAGCATCCCGAGATGATGCATGTGTCTTAAGCCTATGGTTTACATGAATCTACTATTAACAAAAGTATGGACTCATAAAGTAAAATCAAGATTCTGAGCCTTGAAGCCCCAGGGCTTGGTGAATTCTAGAAACAACAGTTGGTCAAGCTTCCTGGCAGCCATCAACTGGGCTTCCTTGGTAAAGCCTGAACCACACCAAGGACTCTGCATTCAAATTATATAAGCAGAAAATATTAAAGAGTTATAATTTAGAATCCCTGAAGAGAATGTTTCCCAGCATTTTAGCCTAATTTAACAAACAGGCATCTCCAAGAACAGCAGACCGGCTTTAGCCAACCAACTTTGAAAGAAAAGAGGCTGATTCTGTACCACCAACCAAAACCCTTTCCCTGCCCATGAATAGATCAGAACCATGGAGGAAGCGCTAGAAGCATAAGATTCCAAGGTTTAGCCTGGCCCTAGAGACTGAATCCTAAGTCTAACTACCCAACTCCAGCCAAGGTTTAAAAAGAAAGGTCAGAGGACCCTGTAGTAGATGCCACTGGATGGTATCAATACTTCAGCATCAAAACCAGCTGGCCTTCAGCTACTCCAAAGCATGGCCAACTGGTTATCTCCAAATGACTCTGGGTCTGAGAATGCTATGTTGTCACAAAGCCCCCAGTTCCTACTTCTTCATAAATCCAACTACTAAAATCAAGATATCAGTTATTTAAGTCTAAAATGGAAAAGAACAATACAAAAGAATCAAGCATTAAATTATCCGTGGATTAGACTATTTCCGACCCTTCCAATCCTGAGAAACAATGGTCTCACAAATCAGCAAAGGTTTCCAGGAGAAGCAGAATTAAAGAAAACCAGTTAAAGACCTAAAGTGATTAAAGAAAACTCACACATAAGACTAGGAACATCCAAGTAAGTGAGGAGGAACATTGAGGCATCAAATTAATAGCCCTATACATGACAGATACTAAACTTGCTCTTAAAAAAAAAAATCAACCAAGAATAACGAATGTTAATGGAGCAACCTTGACTAAATAAATGCTCTGAAAATATGAGCATCTGTAAATCTCCATGCCCAATGAGTCATTAAAGCATCCCACTCATAAGAAACCATTTCTGTCCACCTCCAATGCCAAGTCTCAAGCTCAGGCAGATCTCATTTATACCTTAACTGGTTTGTATCCAATTTTGGCAAACCATCTTTCCCATCAGTCAGTCTTCTATGTGTCTGTTAAAGCTACTTTTCTCACAAGATTAATTATTTATTAGCCCCTTAAAAGTAACAACTTTTTCTTTCTCTCTCTATACCTTTATCTCACCTCTATGTCAACTGTTCTTTCCCTGCTGCCCAAAGTAATGATTCTCAATTATAGACTTCAAACAACTATACCACTTCTAAAGATACTATTTCCGTCTTTAGTATATCTCCACTTCTCTGAAATCCAATTAAATTCTGCTTCTTTGCATGAAGTTGACCTTATAATAAACTAATCTTCTGTTAGAACTACAGATTTGTTGTTCAGTCATATCTGACTCTTTGCAACCCCATGGACTGCAGCATGCCAGGCTTCCTTGTCCTTCACCATCTCCCGAAGCGTGCTTAAACTCTTGCCCATTGAGTTGGTGATGGCATTCAACCATCTTATCCTCTGTCATCCCTTCTCCTTCTGCCTTCAATCTTTCCCAGCACTGGGGTCTTTTCCAATGAGTTGACTCTTTGCTTCAGGTGGCCAAAGTACTGATGTTTCACTTTCAGCATCAGTCCTTCCAATGTATATTCAGGACTGACTTCCTTTAGGACTGACTGGTTTGATCTTCTTACAGTCCAAGGGGCTCTCAAGAATCTTCTCCAACACAGATATGATCACAAAAAACAACCTATTCCAAGATGGTACATTTAAGACTGGGGTACAAAATGACCAGCTAGCAGTCCACTGTGGAATAATAGTGCAAGCCCCTGATAGAATCCCTACAGCCAACAAACAGGAGGTAGGACTCCAAGGCTCCATACTTTGCTGCTTTTAACCCTGACAATACCTTGGCTCCCTGGCCACAATGAGACACATCTTTGGCCTCCCAGTGTGCTATAAATATCACTTGGGTCACATCATCATTGTCTAGACACAAGTTTTTGTGCTCTCACCAATGAAAATGATCACAGTGATTGAACAATATCAAAGGGAGAATTAAAAAACAGAGACGAGAATACAAGTATCCAGAGATAGCAAAACACATGCCCCAATGCCAAGAGTATCATGGACTTTGGAGGAACAAATCAAGGGGAAAAGACCCCCTGCTCTGGTCCAACTGTTCTTTTTCTGCTAAGTGAATTGCCTAGCAATACCTCTCCCCTTAGTCCTCAGTCTAAGGGGAAGTACGATTTGGCCCCAAAGGGGTTATTCCTAGTGTAGGTCCCAACCACCCCACCGGGATCTTTCCATTCCAGAGATCCTTTGTAGGTCCAAAACCCTGTGTGGTACAAGTCCAGCTCAAGGAACCCTCCGTGATACAACACAGTGGATGATTACTCCCAACTGTCTCTGCTTTCTGGGGGAGGCAGCTTCAAGCAGAAATGTGTGCTGGCCTGAGGTTAATCTCTAGGTGGTTTTTCAGCATCCTCTGTCACATCTGTAGAAGGGGTGTGCTGCAGCTGGCATGTACCAGCTCCTGAGCACCCAACTTCATGTTGGTAGCCTGGTGGGAGTACTTATACCATGGAAATCTGCAAATGTGACAAATCTGGGCATTTTATTTCTTTAATGTTGTTACCATTAACCAATACACCACTACTTATGCCTGTCTGTCATGCAATTTGTGACTTTTTGTTTTATATAGAAAAAGTTTGGAGGGGGGGACTTTCCTGGTGGTCTAGTGGTTAAGACTCTGTACTTCCACCGCAGGGGGCCCAGATTCAATCCCTGGTTGGGAAACTAAGGTCCCCCATGCTGCAATGCAGGCAAAAAAAAAATTTTTTTTTTTTTTTGCATAGCCAAATCAGTTTGACTTTGGACCTTTTCAAACTGCTTTTAAACTTTTCAATGATTTGATTATTTTTTCTACTTATTTACAGTCTCATAAAATTAATTTTAATGTATGAATTATCTGAAAATTTTTAACTACTAAATATAATGACATCAATTGCCTGTTGATTCAAAATGGCCCCTTTAGAGAGACGTTATGGGGAGGGAGGTGGGAGAGGGGTTCACGTTTGGGAATGCATGTACACCCGTGGTGGATTCATGTCAATGTATGGCAAAACCAATACAGTATTGTAAAGTAAAATAAAGTAAAAATAAAAATTAAAAAAAAAATGGCCCCTTTAACAAATGACAAATTCTTATTTACAGTATGGTCTTATGTTTACACTCTTCTCTCCCATTCACCTATTTCACTATTGCGTCATCAACAATAGCATCTAACATTTTTTGAGTACTTCCATGTACCAGCAATTTTCTCAGTCTCATTGAATCTTACACTTGACAGGTGAAGAAACTCGTGGTTGGAGAGATTAGGTAACTGAACTGTGGTTGTATGTCTGGTAAGTTGTTTTTCAGTTGCTAAGTTGTGTCCAACTCTTTGTGACCCCATGGACAGGTTTCTGCCCTTCACTATCTCCTGGAGTTTGCTCAAACACATTGAGTAGGTAATGATATCCATCTCATCCTCTGCCTCTTCCTTCTCCTTTTGATAGACCTAAAACCCAAGCACTCTACCCCCAATACCTAAACTCACAACCACTCTGCTAAACTGTAACAAATTACTGATTGCTACAGCTTGATTATCTCCTTTATGTTTATTGTGTTGTCAAGCCCTTTAAAAATAAATGTATTTTTTACTCAGACCATATTAAATTTATAAATTAATTGGGGAAAAATTGTATCATCTCAATATTTTAGTTTTTGCATCCAGCAACAAAGTATATTCTTCCAGTTCATTCAAGTTTTATAAATCTCAAGAAAAGCTTTATAATTTTCTTTATTTTGATCACATATATTACTTGTTAGGGTTATTTCTAGGTATTTTGTATTTGTTGTTACTATGGTCAATGGGATATTTTTCCCATTATTTTTTTCCAACTGGTTATTGTTGACACTTGGGAAATGTACTGATTTTTGAATGTTGCTGTTGTTCAGTTGCCCATTTGTGTCCGACTCTCTGCAACCTCCTGGACTGCAGCATGCCAGGCTTCCCTGTCCTTCACTATCTCCCGGAGTTTGCTCAAACTCATGTCCATTGAGTTGGTGATGCCATACAGCCATGTCATCCTCCTGCTCTCAATCATTCCCAGCCTCAGGGACTTTTCCAATGAGTCGGCCGTTTGCATCAAGTGACCAAAATACTGAAGCTTCAGTTTCAGTATCAGTCCTTCCAGTGAGTATTCAGAGTTGATTTCTTTCAAGATTGACTGGTTTGATCTCCGTGCTATCCAAGGGATGCTCAGGGGTCCTCTCCAGTACCACAGTTCAAAGGCATTAATTCTTTGCCACTTGATCCTTTTTACGGTCCAGCTCTCACAACTGCACATGACCACAGGGAAGACCATAGCCTTGACTATACAGACCTTTGTCTGCAGAGTGATGTGTCTGCTTTTCAACACATGGTCATAGTTTTCCTGCCAAGTAGCAATCGTCTTCTGATTTCATGGATGCATGATTTTTATATATGTATCAAATATAGCCTTTATTAATAATTTTTAGTTGACTTTCTTAGTTTATGTTTTTTCATTTCTGATCATTATTTTTATTTTTGTTTTGTGGTTTAGTGCATCAATCAGAACTTCTAGAACAATGCTAATAGTGACAGAAGGCTTGCCTATGTGTTCCCAAAGAGAAAATCCTCTAGCATGTCACTGTCAAGTATAATATTGGTTGTTGGTTCATGACAGTGGATCTTATTAAAGATGTAGTTTTTATTTTCTAGCTTTAAATAGCTTTGAAAAGGAGGAGAAGGCTTCCCTGGGGGTTCAGTAGGGGAGAATCCGCCTGCCAATGCAGGAGACATAGGTACGATCCCTGGTCTGGGAAGATTTCACATGCCACGGAGCAACTAAACCCGTGGACCACAACTACTGAGCCTGTGCTCTAGAGCGTGGGAATTGTAACTACTGAGCCCATGCACTGCAACTGCTGAAGCCTGAGAACCCTAGAATCTACTCTACAACAAGAGAAGCCACTGCAATGTGAAGCCTGTGCTCTGCAACTAGAGAGTAGCCCCCCTTGCCACAACTAGAGAAAACCCATGCAGAAACAAAGACCAAGCATAGCCAAAATAACATAAATTTACAAAAACTGTGATGAGGAGACACTGATTTTTTGTATGTTTTTGGGGCATACATACCATTGAGGTAATTTTAGGATTTTTCTTACTGACTTCCTATTTGAAATAGAAAAATTCTAGACTATTCAATAAAAAGGTAGGTCTGAGTTTTGGTATATGTCAGCTCTAAGTCATCCTAGGTCAACAGTACAGTCTGTTCTGAAAAATAAAAATAAAAAAATTTATTTCTTTGTTACGTATTATCTCACACACATCTGGGAAATAGACAAATGATGTCAGTATAATGGAGAAGTCATTTTGGCTCACATGCAATTTTCCCCAGCATGTTAATATTTTCAAGTAGGCAGACATAAGTTTTCTCATGATTATTAAGGAGAAAGCCTTAGCAATAAGACCTTCAGCAGGAGGTAAAAAAGCTGAAAAACCTAAAGAAGCAACTTACTTTTAAGTGATGGGTGAGTCAGTGGCTTCAAAAAAAACCATTACACTTTCCCTCTTTAAAGTTACCTGGCAAAGGTGCAAATGCAGCTGAAGAAGCTATAGAGACAATGCTTTTTGTATTAAAACAATTGATTAATTAAGAAGGTTATGTCCTGGATCAGATTCTTAATTCTGATGAAAAGGTCTCTATTAGAAGTAAATATCCTCTAAGACCTACTTCTCAAAGAAGAGAGCGTTAAGTTCTAGTGTTGAAAGCAACAAGATTTTTCTGTGATATTGGGTACAAACACCAGTAAACTGTTTTTGTTTTTTTCTTTTTCCTTAGTACTTCTATTTGGACTGCACTTTGTTACAAAGTTCCTTAGTTTTAAGTGTTCTTTCCCAATTCGATTTCTCCATCAGGCCTATTGTTTTTAGCACCTGAATTTGCACAACATGAGGTGATTTTATTTTTAAATTGTTGTTGAGGTTCTAATCTTGCCTTGTTTTTGTTTTCTTGTATTTTCCAGCTTTACCTGTATGGGGTGGCAGAGAAATGTCTGCATTCCTCATAGACCCACTGGGTCTCATGCAACCTGCTTATCACAATCCAGCCCACTTGAGATTTTTTTTAATCCAGCCAGCTAATAGACACGAAGTATCTGCCATCAAGGAATTTAAGATAATTTATTTAAATATCAAAAGTTTAAACACTTTTTATAGATGGAGTACCTGCAGTGAAGACAGGAGGTATGCAAATTTCTGAAGCATACTCACATGAAGAGTCTGGCCACTCTCAGGATCCAACTGTCCTGTTTACAATGCACATATGTCACCAAACTCCTCATGTTCTCCCACACAACCTGCTCCACCAACAGCCTTACCCTCCCCTATAAAGAGTAATTCCACCCTCTCAGGCGTTCAGACAAAAAGCCATACTACGGCTTCTGTTCCTCAAGTCATATGCCCCATTCATTCACAAAATGCTACTGTCTCAACCTTCCAGCTACATCCAGAATCTGAATGTGTCCTCACTTCTCCACAGATACCACCATTATCTCTCACCTGAGTCACTGCAATAGATTTCTATCTGCTTCTATCCTTGTCGCCTCAACACTAGTTTCAAGAAGATGAGACTCTTTTCCTCGGAAAGCCAGAGCACGTTATTCCTCTGCTCAAAAGCCCACAATGTCTTCCACCCTGAGCAAAAGTCCAAGTTTTTCTAATAGCCTATAAGACCCTATGTGCTCTGGCACCAACCACCGCTGACCTGTTCCCTTCCCTCCACACACTCCTCCACTCTGGCCTTGTAGCCCCTCCAGCCTCTCAGGCCTGCTTCTATCTCCAGACTCTGTGCTTGCTGTTCCCTCTACCTAGAATGGTCCTTCCCAAGTAATCAAGCTGGCTTGCCTCCTCATTTCCTTTAGGTTTTTGTTCAAATGTCATCACTGGAATGAGGCTTTTTCTTGATTTATCTGCATAAATTGCAAATAAACACATACACAGACATTCCCTATTTCCTTTCCCTAGCTTATTTTTGTCCATTGCAGAATGGAGAAACTGCTAAACTATTTATTTTACTTATTTTTTTTACCTGTCCGGTCCATTAGAAAAGAAGCCTGGTGTTCTCTGAGGCATCCCCGGCACCTAGAATGGTTCTGGCTCAATAACTACTTGCTGAGTGACCAAATAAGGCTCACTGTATGATGTGATGAAGGAAGAGACAAAGATGATGCAAAGTTATGGCATTACTCATCACAAATTCAAGGAATACTTGGAAGAAGGTGAGCCGTGCACAGAAGTTTATTTTAATGCAGTCATATGGCTAGGTTGTGAAAACTTGTTCAAGAGATTTACTGAGCTGCTTCCTCAGATCAAGGACACTTGAAATTAAAGGGTTTTGAGTGGTTCGACTTGTCAGACCCCCCAGCGACTCACAAGATTGTTCTTCTGTGATGTGACAAGACATCCAGACACACCAAAACTGAGACTGCAAGGGGAAAAAAAGCAGAAGCACTGCTGATATGACCAAGGGTATACAAGTGTTCTGACTCACAGCGGATACAGAAATCAAGCAACAGGAGATTGCATTCACTTTCCACAGTGGACCAGTCCCCTCACTCAACAGAACGATTGCATTTAAAAAGTAAAGAATCTTATAAATCAATTTCAAACATTTTAAAAAGAAGAAATTGCATTTTTAGTATCTGTGGTTACCTCTGAAAGCCATCCTTCAGGGACAGGCTTGAATCACCAAGCATTTGTCTCCCTGGTATGGCTCACATGTTCATGAACAAAATGCATGAGCAAAATCCAACCAACAAAAAGTCAATATTTATGACATTCTGAAGATGAATTTGCAAAGCTTAGAATAATCCTAAAACTTCTCACGTGTGCTCGACTTAGATGTGTTTTCTATCCCTGATACTGTGAAAATGTACTCTTTTTCTTCAAAGTGTGGAAATCAATCCTGGAGCTGCCTTCTATGATGTAAACCTAGAGTCATAATAAATTGAACAATTCCTGACTATTCACCTAGAGTTGAGGATATGGTTGCTTCTTAAGTGCTACTTTGCATTGTTAGATCAAGAATGCTGTGAGTAGCTGCAGGCCTGTAACTGCACTTTGGAGATTAACAAGTTTATCAAATTATTTTTCAAGTTGACTGAAATCTTAATATCAGAGATCTGTTTTATATCATCAATGTTAAGAATTTAAACTTCACATGAGCCCACACATGTGTGGATTTCAAATTATGTAATCCATTACTTTAAAAGCACAGGTGCTTACATTCCAGCATGGACAAGGGAATGAAATATAAGGAATGCCTGAGAAACTTTACAGACTGAAGGAGTTAATGAAGGAAACGTGATGGCTAAATGCAATGTGGAATATTGGATTGAATCCTAGGATAGAAAAAGGGCAATTGTGGAAAACTTAGGAAAATCTGAATAAAGGCTACAGTTTAGTTAAGGATATTGTACCAATGTTAAGTTTTTAAGTTTTGACAAATGTACCATATCAAGCTGTAAACATTAGTTGAAGCTGGATGAAGGGAATCCTGGAACATTCTCTACTCTTTACAACTCTTGTGTAAATCTAAAATTATTTCAAAAAAACTTTTAAAGTCTCTTATTCTAGAAACACAACAAAAATTTTAGCCTAAGGGTGCTCTGTTAAAATAAAAATTCAATGTCACAAAGTTGGTTTCATCTGTTGATAATTATTGATACAGAACAAAGCAAGGCTACAGAAATCTGGAATTTCAGCTATTCTCAATATGCAAATAATCAAAAATAGACACACTGAATAACAACAACAACAAAAAACCTGACATTGCTCTTTTACAACAAAACATAAATATCCCAAAACAAATAAAGGAAAACCACATCAAGATAATTACGATCATATTTATACAGACTTACAGTGACAGTGAAGATCTGAATAAACCATTATTTCAGCTAACACTGGGTATGAAAGACGCTGTAAATTTGGAAGGTACTTAAAGCTTGTTTCTACATGCTGGAATTATAAAAGATTACCTTATTCTTTATGCTTTTCTCTGCAATGGGCATATCAAGATTTAAAATCTGAACAATAAGCATAATACATTTTTGTATTAGCCCATGTGGTAGCGAAATAAAACAACAGGAAGCTATTTCTGCCCTGCAAGCTCTCATACCCTTTCTCCCCTTTTGTCCTCTCCCACTCCACGGGTTTGGGCTCTGACCAGGTCTCCTCTTTATATAGCATCATCAGTCTTGCTGGACCCCTCCACTGAACTCCAGTCTATCTTCCCATTCTTATAAGCTATTTTCCTAAAATTCAGGTTACAACACATCACTTCTCTGTCAAAACAAAAGAAATTCTAAGGCTCTACCTATAGTCTAAAAAAGAAAAACTTAATATTATAAGGCTGAAATAATTCACTGAAGCCATAATTTCAAACCTACCTTTCAAGGCCTAGCCCACTATGTCCCATCATAAATGTGGGAATAAATATCTTTAGGTATAAAGAGACTAGGAAAAAGAAAGTGAAAGTTGCTCAGTTGTGTCCAACTCTTTGCAATCCCAGGACTATACAGTTCATGAAATTCTCCAGGCCAGAATATTGGAGTGGGCTCAATACCCACCATCAAGCTTCTCCCAAGCCTCTGTTCATGCCCTTCTCATTAATAAAATTACTTACTTTAGCTACTCTTTGCTGAGTGCTTATTATGTGCTAGACACAATGCTAAGAGATTTACAATTTTTTCTATCATCTTACCAACTCCTAGGGGCATGTGCTACTAAATGAGGAAAAGTCAAAGCTATTAGCTAATTTTCCCAAGGTTACCTGGCTAGTAAGTGGTGGTAAAGGACTTGAGTTCCAATCTCCAAGTTCCAAACTCTGAACACAATCTTCTTATCAACTTCTATCAATCCATTAAGTCCCAGAATAAATGCTAACTTCTATTACCATTCCCAATTCCTCCAGTTGGAAATGATGGTCTTTTCCATAGACCCACATGCCTATTTGACTTCCCTTGTAGCTCACTCGATAAAAGAATCTGCCTGCAATGTAGAAGACCCAGGTTTGATCCCTTGGTTGGGAAGATCCCCTGGAGAAGGAAATGGCAACCCACTCCAGTATTCTTGCCTGGAGAATCCCATGGACAGAGGAGCCTGGCAGGCTATAGTCCATAGGGTCACAACTTATTGACTAAACCACCACCACTACCACATGCCTATTTAATTTCCTTTTATAAATCTTAATTCATCCTGCCTTGTATATAGGAAACAATATATATATGTCTGTATTACCCATTGGATTCAAGAGCTTTGAGAACAGGAATAGCTCAATTATTATCCTTTACAACTTGGACTCATGATAATGTCATGGGATAGCAGAACTCAGTAAATGTCTGTCAAAGTAGGAAATCATGTTCAGAGAAACTTCAACTTCTATTTAATTCTCTTAGTTGTTCACACACACACACACACACACACACATACAGGTCTGAACTACAGCTACCAAGAATTTCCCAGAGTACAAAGAATACAGGTTTTGAAGCTTGACAAACCTGTTCACAAATCTTGGCTCTACTACAAAGTAACAATCTGACCTTAGGGGCAACTCACTTAACCAATGTGTGCTAAGTCTTCATCTGTAACATTAAGACTAGTCATAATAGGTGTAAAATATACTGCACTACATAGCAAAGTAAACTTCTGATAAATAGTTAAGTGTTTCTTATGAGAACTTGTTTCATGCCCAGAATGACAGGCCCTCATCTCTTTAAAAAATGGTTGATATTTCCAT
Organism: Budorcas taxicolor; assembly: GCF_023091745.1. NCBI lineage: Eukaryota > Metazoa > Chordata > Mammalia > Artiodactyla > Bovidae > Budorcas > Budorcas taxicolor. Next base: position 98,467,440 of record NC_068917.1, on the reverse strand, counting down.
AGGTAGATGACATGAAACACTTTACATAATAAGACCCAGGATGGGGTATGATTAAATGCTACGTGTTCAGGGGTGGGAATGATCAGCATTGACCAAAAAGAAAGTCTTCCTGAAAGGAAGGAATATGAGTTGGCTCATCAGGACAGAATTTGGACAGAAGGGAGAAAAATTCCAAATAAGTTGAACATCATAAGTAAAAGGGGTGAGGCTGGAGTAAAGAAGCTTATTCAAAAAGTATGCCTCCAGTACAATTTTTGCTTGGTAGACAAATGTCAGATGAATAAAATAAGGGCAGATTCCAGAGCAAACTTTGAATATAATACTGGATATACTGCTAAACAGAAGTGGGAAAAGAGATGCTTCATATGGCTTTTGTTTGCTATAATGAGCATAAACAAAATCTTACTTGTGGATATATCCTTTGTCTGTCTTAGTTTTATTCACTATTTTTATCTCTAACATCAATGTCAGTATTCCCACCCAATCCTGTCTTTTAGCACTATGAAACATATTAGTATGCATAGAGAAATAATGACTGGGTGTAGATAAAAGACAGAAGACATAGGGCTAAGGGTTCCTTACAAGTTAAGAATGCTGTTTTTTTCTGAAGACCATCAGAACCAGGAAAAGTAGTTTATTCTTAACGTTAAGAACAAAAAAAAATTTTAGGTACATTCTATTGAGAAAAACAAAGCAATGCCAAATTGGTTAATGAGCTATGATATTGATATGAACTATCAATGTTCTGTGACAGCTGATAAAGAATCAGCCAATATACATAAAACATGACACCTTTCAGAATGGACTCACACCTTCAAGATTCCTATTGCTTGAATGAAATTCACTCAGTTGTAGTTTTATACAAATCATCCACCATGAAATGGTCTAAGAGCCCAGCATCCTGAGTTTACATATAGATTTTTCAAATCAGTGGGCACCTTTTCAATCAGAACTGAAAAAACTAAAAAGGAAAAATCTAGCTGACAAGTATTAATAACAGGAAAAATGTAATCCACTCATCTCCAGTAGTCCATATTAACCACATTGACAATAAGGAGTAACATAACACCCCTACTTCTAATTCATCAACATTTTATGTCCTAGAAATGAATTAGGGGTAACTCTTACTCTAATCAAAATTATCAGCCAACAGGAATGGTTTATACTAAATGGAGAAGGTACTTTGAGAATTACAATGTCAATGTCAAAAAATATAGGAAAGAAAATTAAAAGCTAAATATGTTAAACAGAATTACTGTATCTTAACATAATACGTAACGTGTTAAAAATGTTTGTTTTTTTTTTTTTACTATCTCAGTCAGTCAGTTCAGTCGCTCAGTCACGTCCAACTCTTTGCGACCCCATGAACTATAGCACACCAGGCCTCCCGGTCCATCATCAACTCTCGGAGTCTACCCAAACCCATGAGTCAGTGATGCCATCCAACCATCTCATCCTCTGTCATCCCCTTCTCCTCCTGCCTTCAGTCTTTACCAGCATCAGGGTCTTTTCCAGTGAGTTAGCTCTTTGCATGAGGTGGCCAAAGTATTGGAGTTTCAGCTTCAACATCAGTCCTTCCAATGAACACCCAGGACTGATCTCCTTTAGAATGGACTGATTGGATCTCCTTGCAGTCCAAGGGACTCTCCAGAGTCTTCTCCAACACCACAGTTCAAAAGCATCAATTCTTCGGCGCTCTGCTTTCTTTATAGTCCAACTCTTGCATCCATACATGACCACTGGAAAAACCAGAGCCTTGACTAGACGGACCTTTGTTGGCAAAGTAATGTCTCTGCTTTTTAATATGCTGTCTAGGTTGGTCATAACTTTCCTTCCAAGGGGTAAGCGTCTTTTAATTTCATGGCTGCTATCAACATTTGCAGTGATTTTGGAGCCCAGAAAAATGAAGTCTGCCACTGTTTCCCCATTTATTTGCCATGAAGTGATGGGACCGGATGCCATGATCTTGGTTTTCTGAAAGTACTATCTTGTTCCATTCATATGGTACAAGAAAGGCCAAAGGCTGTGAATTTGCCTGTATCCCCTAGCAGATGGGGGAAGACATACTTTCAGCATATGAACTAGCCAATGCTGCAAAAATTCCATTTTTTTTTTTTTCAACTGGTCCATAGGCCATTAATGGAATCTGGGATACCTAAAAATAAGAGTAAAGAAAACAACCTAAGGCCTGAGTTCTAATTCTCAACAATTTGCTTACAAGCTAAATTATTTTAACTTCTATCAACTTGTTTTCTCATCTGTAAATAGGACAGTTATATCTAACACAGGACAGTTAATGGTGGCTCATCTTCTTCTTTGAAGGACACAAAGTGTCCCCACAAAAATCAAAGGCAGTTTTCTAATTGGAAGGGGGTGCATGAAGATGGCTCTGCACAGTATTACACTGAAAATTTTGAAAATACTAACTGTCATATCAAGAATGGGGACTTGAGGAAACTATTTCCCAATCTTCTCTTTGATGCCAGCACTGCCTGGTATAGTGACCACGGATTATCTACAGGAACAGTGATATGGGAGAGGCAAAGAAGACCAAAAAAATGAATATCCACAGTGCAAATTCAGATAAGATATGCAATAAAAAATTATACTAAAAGTTCTTTGCTTAGATTAACTGAATAGAAGAAGTCTCCCTTCTAGATTCTTGGAAAAATTAAATCCTCTTATCAAGAATTCAACTCAACATTGAACACCTATTATGTGCAAGCTACTATGTAGGTACTATCAAAGACAGGGGAAAACATTAAAAGTCCCATGGGGCTTCCCAGATGGCTCAGTGGTAACGAATCCGCCTGCCAGCGCAGGAGATGCGGGTTTCACACCTGGGTCGTGAAGATCCCCTAGAGAAGGAAATGGTAACCCACTCTGGTATTCTTGCCTGGAAAATCCCACTGATAGAGGAGCCTGGTGGGCTACAGTCCATGGAACCACCAAGAGTTGGACACAACTTAGCAATTGAGCACGCACACGCACACACACATGTACAACAAGCCCAATACATAAAATAATAATAACTACTATACCAGAAATACAAAAGTATCGTGAAACTAAAGTACAGACACCCCATAATCCTGAGCCTAGCATTTAAGGTTACAATCTACCCCTCAGCCAGGCCTCACACGTCAGATAAACACATTCTCCAGTCATTCCACACCACTTTTGCCAAACATATTAAGCACTGTATGCTTCTGTGCTTTTGCTCATGTGATTCCTTCAGGCAAAAATTTCTTTACCTATGTCTTACTGAAGTTATTTTTCATCCTCAAGACCAAAGTCCATTCCTTTTGCTTCACAAAGCCTTCTCACACCCAGCTGTAATGAAGGAAGGTGACTAAAACAGCAACAAAATGATTCCAGGAAACATACAGACAAAAGGAAAGAAACGCAAAATCTGTACCAGAGAAGCTAGACGGTAACTATAAGATTAAAAATTTGTCAGAATCTTCTAGAAAACCATCATCCCATGCTACAGAGAAAGTTAACAAGTCTAACAAGGTCTGGCAGGAGGAACCCAAGCAGTAAGAGAAAGCCATCATGATTATGGGATAATAGAAACAATAAAAACTCAGCAGTTAGCATTTTCATCTATTATTCCAGAAGGACTAAGAAGTATATGGAACGTTAACCACTGGTTAATGTTAATGTTAATGGATGGCATTAAAGAACAGAATTGAGTATTTTATAATCTTAAGACACTGGTGCCAGTGGTAAAGAGCCCGCCTGCCAATGCAGGAGACACAAGAGACACAGGTTTGATCCCTGGGTCGGGAAGATCCCCCGGAGGAGGCATGGCAACCCAGTATTCTTGCCTGGAGAATCCCATGGAGAGAGGAGCCTGGCGGGCTACAGCCCATAGGCTCACAAAGAGTCAGACACGACTAAAGCGACTTAGCACTTAGCACAAGACAATGCAAAGATTAAGCATTAACTGTACCAGAGGGCACCTGGTTAAGTCTGAAAGAATGCCTTTGCCCAGAAACTGGCTTATTTCATCAGAAGTTCTCAACAGAAAGGCCTTGAACTACAAATGGAAGGGTGGAAGAAAGGACGTAAACTCCAGTGATACTATAATGTATCATTTATCCACCAAACACTCACTGGCCATCTATCTCCTAGGTGCCAGGCCCCAGGATAATGCTGAGGATACAGCAATCAACAAAACAGACAAATCCCTGCTCGTGGAGCTTATGGAAGGAGAAAGTCAATAAAAATATGTTAGTGATTTCAGGTGATGATCAGCTTATAGAAAAATAGAGCCAAGTAAAGAAAGAGAAAATGAGAGGGCTGGGCTGGAAGGGCTGCTTCAGAACTGTGGGTGCAAGTCTGGCAGGTCTGAGGGTAGAACCAGAGAAGAGGAAGGCTCTGACAAGGACACATCTGCAGACAAGGCTCAGGGCCAGAACATAATGAATTAAAACAATGGTAAGAAAGAAGAGGTAGGCAGAGCCAGATGAGAAAGTCTGGATGTCACATTTAAGCGTGATTAAGTTGCTGGAGGGCTCCAAGCTCACAGAGATGGGATCTGAGCTGCTCTTTGATCACTCAGGCTGCTGTGAAAAGAAAGGACTATAGGCACCAAGCACAGGATGCTAATTTGGACTAGGCCAGTGGCAGTAAAGTTGGTACATGTCAGACACTATATGTAAATAAAGATGAGAGCCAGTCCTAGGAAAACATTTTTGGAAAAAGGGAAGCATCACAAAGACAACCTTCCAATATGACACGTTCAGGATGAGTCATACACAAGCCTTGACTGTCAGTGTTCCTTTAATCCTCTCCCCCGCATTGGGTGGTGGGCTCCCTGAGAATTTTCATTCATTGCTGTATCTCCAAAGCTCAGCACAATGCTTGGAATACCAGCAGGTACTACGAAAAGACTTTTTTACCAGTAAATCTTGACACTTTAAACACAGGAAAGTACAACCTTATAGGTATCATCAAAATTTAGTAGGATGAGACTCAACAGTAGTCTGTAAACACTGAAGCCCTAATACGTGAATAGGTGACGAAATTCAGAAAGAACTCTACACTGTTTCAAATAAACAAGTTTACCCAGACATTGACTGAATCCCTGCTACATGTCAGACCAGTGCAATACCCTGAGAACACAGAGACACTGCCTCTCCTGTCTCCCAGGGAGGTATTCACACCCTGGTGATCCAGACAGGTTATATGCCGTCTGCAATGACAGAGAATGAGAGGAAAGCAGACAGTAAGAAACATGTTAGCATCCCCATTTTTAGAAAAGGGAACACCATAAACTTTGCAACTGAGCCTAACTTCAACTCAAGATAAAATTCCAGAACAGATGATCAAAAGAGGGTTTGTGGGCACTGAGAAAAGGATGAGGCGAATGGTTAGAACCAGCTCATGTACCTGAGTAAGCCACACCTGGCTAATGTCATATCCTTGGTTTGATAGTTAAGAGAATAGATTGGAAAAGAGTCGATATATCTGAATTTTACTAAAGTTTGTTGATCTCATCTCTAATAATATCTCTCACGATAAGATGGAGAAAAAAGGACTAAAAGAAGCATCAAGTATATTTGGAACTGGTACAATGGTCTTGAGAAAAGAACTGATCAAGTAAACAAGAGGTCCTCAAAAGAAATGAAAAACATTTTTAATAAATAAAGTAAAATGATAAATGATACCAAGGCAAAAAGATAATGGCACAGGGGGTTCCAAAGAAAACAGGCTGGCAGGACCACACTACAATGAACCCCACAGTCAATAAGCCCTTTGCCAAATGAACATGAAGACATAAATGATTTGCTGACCAAATTATCAGATAATAACTTGAGGAAGCAATAGCAAATACAACAGATAATAAAGTCAGAATTCCAAAAGCTCATACAATCTGCCAAACTGGGCAAAAATCAACAGCTTTACATTTTCTCAGAAAATTCAAGTTTTCTACTTATCTTTTTAAATCCAACACTACTAGAACATGGTTGGAAGTGTTGGGGGCAGGGAATGACTTAGGGCTTTTCGTGGACAGCAAGCTAATGTAAGTAAAGTTGTTGAAAAGCCTAATGCAACCTTTGCGTGTGTGCATGCTCAGTCATGTCTGACTCTTTGCAACCCCATGGACTGTATCCTGCCAGGCTCCTCTGTCCATGGAATTTTCCAGGCAATACTAGAGTGGGTTGCCATATCCTATTTCAGTGGATCTTCCTGACCCAGGGATTGAACCCGCATCTCCTGCACTGGCAGGCAGGTTCTTTACCACTGAGCCACCTGGGAAGCCCAATGCAACTTTAGGCAACACTAAGAATTCAGAAGAAAGAACTGACTACATCTAGTCTAGTGAGTTCCTTTCTATGCAACACACTTCAGTGGAACTGTTAAACTAGAATTCACTCATACAGATGAGAGACTTGGGGAGTACTTCTGATAGTTGCTAACTGAACATATGCATTTAATGCTGCTCCCTCCCAAAATGCCACTTAAATGACAGTAGAGGAATTCAAAA